>NC_089285.1:4115193-4197693 GCF_963678975.1 Dysidea avara | reverse complement strand
ATATTTCTAGTTACTTGCTTTGTAACCAGTAACTTGTAACTAGTTACAACTGCCTGGAAAGTAACTATGTTAAAATAGTAACTAGTTACAATAGTTACATTTTAACTGTAAAAAGCACTTCAGTTTTTGTGCTACAGCCACATTAAGTAAGCACTTTCTGTGTACTGTTCTTCATGAGTATACAGACATAACAGTTGAAACTGAACTGAAATAGCTACAGAATTATTTTCAGAAAGTGTCCATATAAATATTATATATAAGTTCTCTTCTCCCTTGCTCTGGCAAAATAATCATATTACAAAAGTTAATAAACAATCGTGACATATTTATGAAAGTAACTAGTAACTAGATACTTAGTTACATTTTAAAAAGTAACTATAACTGTAACTGAGTTTCTGAAGTAACTAGTTACTTTTCTGAAGTAACTACCCCAACTCTGTTTCAGCACCCAAAATTTTACCATGTGCAAGCTAGGAAGCTTCTAGAAGTTGCAGTATAGATGTAATTGCATCTTATAACGTATGCATGGGCAATGAAAAGATGGAAAGAGAAGGAAGAATGACTAATCTTTATTTAGACTTACTAAGAGGGGTTCAAATTATACTTTTGGTGTGAGACTTCACCTAAAAGCTGCTAAAAATCAAAATACTCTAATAGAACAGTCAACTACTCTAATAGAAAATCCATAGTAATGTTTTTTCAAAAAGTTGCCAGTGTATTTTCTTGACCTGTGCACTGTTATCTTACTATTGCTCTAAACATCCTGCCACATACTAATCACTTTCTGAGAACAACCTCTGTCAAATGGTTTAATATTATAGTGTGTATTTTCATGTTATTACTACAACCTTGATGCTTGGGTTGACATGCTTAAGTAAAACAGTTAATTTCTTAACATGTATACAGTTAACAAGGCTGTAGTATCTGAGAACTGTTTGTTTTTGCTTTATCAGTACTGAAGTTCCATGCTGCATTTAGCATCAATTGAAGCTAATAAAATATATAATGTCATACAGAGTTTACACTCCCAAATGCCTTGAAAAATAAGCTCAAATGGTACAAAGCATTTACACTGTCATGTTATAAGGGGGCTAGTTGTGGCCAAAAACTAGCTGTACATGTAAGTGACTTTGGACTCTAGTTGTAAAAAATTAATATGGTGATGGGGCCGTAAAAGTCAGATTGAAAAAGCAGCAGAATAGTCTGTAGCTATATATACTACAAAGTTGAAGTTATTTTTGTGTGCATTTTAAATCTCTATATACAATGACCTTAAGATCCAATCCTGTGTATTGTCTGTGACTATCCACTATTATGTATTGCCTTATAATCCAATAGCATTTAAAAGTGTAGATCTGTACATGTTTTTATAAAATTTCTTACAACTGAACTCATCCATCTTGTACTCCCACAATCTTTCAGTACAATAGAGTATTTGGTTAAAAATAGCTTCCAGATTCAATCTTTTGATAGCTATATTCCAAAACGTTCCAGAGGAAGTATCACCCCAGACCCCCCTAGCTGGAAATTCTACATATGCATACTCTACACCCTGCATGGTGAGTGTATACTTGCCCTCTCAAGCCCTCTCTTCATTGTTACCGTTTGGACGTTATAGTTTGAGCCATGAGACTGTAAAGCACACCAGTTATACCTTAAGCCAAGCAATACACTAAATTTAGTGATCTTGTATATTGATGAATTTACCATATTAAATTTAATAATTCATGAATTGATGTAATTAATTAGTAGAAAAACCAAAACTCTAAAATTGCTAAATTTAATGTACTGCTAAATTAAGATATTTCAAACACAAAATTAATGGCAAGTATTGATCATGTATAGCTGATGATATCATGTATAGCCTTCCCCTTCCTGTTTTTTATGTAAAGAATATATATTTTAGTTATTATTATTATTATTAGCACTTTACAGTGACCAGCACTGAAGGTCTGACAGCAACATGTGCTGTAGCCTTAGGATTACCTAACCTACAAGGACTTAGACCTAGTGACTTGACTTTACTGACTAAATAAGGTGTAACAGGAAAGGGGCCAAAGTAAGGAAAAAAATCGCTCCAGCCCCAGGATTCAAACTGCAGGTCACCCAATGTCTAGTCGGGGCCACACTCAGTCTTCCTCCAGGAAGGATGGATTTTCTTCCTTAAACCTAAAGTATTTATTATTAGCACTTTAGTTTACAGTGACCAGCACTGAAGGTCTGACAGCAACATGTGCTGTAGCCTTAGGATTACCTAACCTACAAGGACTTAGACCTAGTGACTTGACTTTACTGACTGAATAAGGTGTACTGGTAGTGCCCTTATATGACAGCTACTATTCTGGAATAATGGCGCCATTTCATCATTGTTACACTTAGGTGACTCACAATGCTTGTCACTAAACAAAGTGGAATCATTTTTAGTCAGAAATATTACCAAATTTTAATACTGAATAGGCTAAATTTGCATAATTTTTCTGTGAGGGCATCCCATAGATAGAGCATGCTATGCATGAGCACACTATAGCTGGTTGTATTAACCAGTTGTCGCTTTTCTTAGCTAACCAATCATTATGTTAGCACCCACCCTTCTGAAATCCTAGATCCGTCCCTGAGTTAAGGAGTATCAAAGGATGCCAAAGAAATTGTAAGATTCATGTGTATGCAATTTTTATGTGATGTTATATGGAATGTATGTAATACATTGTTAAAGTTATAGTCTTTATTGTGTTATTGATTATTTTTCATATAGAGGGGGCTATGCTGTTGGAGCCTAAATCCTCATCAGAGATAATGGAAGGAAGATCAGAAGGGGAATTACAGATGGCTTGGTCCTTATGAAATTGTAAAATCACTTGGAAAAGGCCTCTATAGCTTAAAAGGAGTTGAAAAGTTGAAAATCCTGATAAGATCACTAAAACAATGCAATGCACCTGTCTCAAACCCTATTTGTATCCAATACACCCAATATCTCCTTATGTACACTACCTGACTGAGTATTACATGTTACTGTTAAATTACCTGACCTTTTCCTTTATTGTTTAGAGTCCAACCACCTAATGGATGATTGCAGGTGAAATTGTTAAAGCAATAATTGCCATAGCTAATGCAATTACATGTATATAATAATAATAATGCATGTAATGTCCGTATTTTACATTTATGCTGTAACTAAATCTAAACAGTGATCATTACCTGCTTCATCAAGAATAGAACAAAGTGGACACCTAATCTGTTCATTTACACCTACCACCTGTTCCAGAAAGGTGGTAGGTGTAAGCATAAGCTTCAAAAGGCCTTTGTAGTGACAGATAGCTTGCTGTTGCTGTGATTTTGGGTGCTTCCTTCAATAATTAATAATGCATCAAAATTGAGGAAGTGGCTGATGAGAAACTAGCAATCTACTTTGCCTGGCCTTATGTAACATAGGAAGATATAGCATCATCTGTAGCTTTTCAGCAGATGTATTCACTACAGATTTGCCAACTGTTTATAATGCTTATAAATATCAACAAGTGCAGTGTTAACCATTAGAGGATGCTTCCCAATGCACACAGCAGGCAAAGCTGTACATATTTTGTAAAAAAAAAACACTACATTCAGGGAGTTCAAACCATCCACTACAAATTCATGCTGCTAAATAGACCACTTGAAAACTTAGCTGCATGTCCCTCCAGTATGCAAGAAAAGACATTGAGGAGCCAAAGTGTGTGGTATACTAAATAAAGCTGATTACTTTAGTGGTTGAAAAGCTATCGTGTGTGGGCAAATTTTACATGCAAATCCAGTATAGCTAGTCCAGTCCAGTGAATGAATAGACCCTATAACATTTCACTACTTTTATCATACTTCACGTGCTTGGCATGTATGGCCAGACCATTTCTCTCTATGACATTGGGATTGACTCTAGGGACAGTGACAAAGAGGGAAAAAACAGCGGTCTGGCCAACCAAGACTAAACACGTGCAACAATATTCCACTAAAGAAATAGACATACCACACTTATATCAGGGGCGTAGGAAGCGTACGTGGGTGCTTGGGCACCCATAAATATTTCCAGTGGCATACTAACAGGTGTCAGCAGACTCAGCACACTGTCTATATTACTGAAAAGATTGAGATATTCTAATAGAGCAGTCAATGAGAGAGGACCATCATTATTAAATGAGGAAACATGTAAACACTTTGCAGTATGATGAGCCCTCAGTCTCGTGCGACCACAGCCAGACTCTTAAAAGAGATCTGGACTCTAATAAAGCAGTCACAGTATTCATTCAGAGAAGTAGTGTAGTCAACTATGCAGTGTTAATATTGATTTGATTATCACTTAGCAATTCAGCAATAGACCATTGCTATCACTATCAGCTTCAGACCTTCTTTTTTGATCTTCAGCTTTACCACTGGGCACAAATATCTTCCTACGCACCTGTATATCTTGTATCTTTCATTGACACTGATCAATGAGACGTCACTGAAAACACATGGACGACTACGCGGTTATAAGATCACGTGATAAGTAGGCCCAAGAAAAAAATAGCTTTCGGTTCAGTAGTAGCCTACTCAGTGCCTTTATTTTATCTTTGATGTAGGAAACTATAGTCAACGCGCACTTGTAAGTTTGCACTGCGAGCACTGCACACTCCATGATCAAACAAAACAAGAAAAATAAAATAAAAGGCTAGCTAGCTAGCTACGTGGTCCAAAGTAGTCTTGCTGAATCATTGATTTGCTCAGTAGCTAGTATAAATAGGCACACCGTCGTTGGGTTTGTTACAGAAGTGTAGCTAGTCAGCAGGACTGAGTGTCTGATTTTCGTGGTGAGTTTGAATACTGAAATCATATTACTAGCGGCTAACTAAGAGGGCGGGGATGATCGCGACGTTGCTCATCACCTTATCCCTAACCGCGGCTCAACTGATTAACCAGGAGCAATTTTCGAAGTCCATAGAGCATGGTAGAAGTCAGTTTGAGACTATGCAGGAACAAGCGAAGAAGAACGACTGTTGGAGACAGGCTGTACAATACCTCAGCCAAACTTGTAGCACTATTAGTCGAAGTGTTCCGCGGCAACAGAGATTAGCGATCGCATTTGCCAATTGCCATTGGCTCAGCGCAGGACGTCGCTCATATGAGTGTACCGAAGACATGTCGATCAGTCAGTGCACAATTGAAATGAAGGACTCCGCATTTGATGTGTATACTCAATTTTACAATCACATTGAAGATGCTTGTTTCTATCTACAAAGTGGGCTGTGGCAAGAGAATACAGAAAAACTAATAGGATCCTTATCAGTCACATCAGAACATGCCGTAGAGAACATTACTGAAAGTCTAGAGAGACAGACGATATTGGAGAAAGGCCAGGAAAGATCCTTGAACAATCAATTTAAATTGATTAGGGGGAATGAGCAATTGCAAGAGCAGTTGCAATCTGCTAGAGCTCAAGTATCCAGCATGTTAAATGACATTGATCAACAAGCAAGATCCTTAAGAGAAGAGTTTAATGAGATGTTTCTGTCATTATCCACTGCTTTTAACCAGATCCACTTAATGCTCAACTGGCTACTATTAGTATTCGTTAACTTTGAATGTATTGTACTCTTTGTTACTGGCATAGTGACATCATACTTGCTAACTTGTAGCAAGTACACAGCAAGGGCCAGACCTATAATGATGGGTATAATTGTTGTATACTGTGTACTTGTGGAGCGACTATTAGTGTACTTGTGGTGGTTCCTTATGGACAACAGGAATATGGAGAGCCTTCATTTTGTGTTGTTCATTAATTTTACTCGCTGTGCAATGACCTTGATGCCGGTGTCTCTGTGTTGGTACGCTGTAATTTTAGTTATTGTGATTGTGAAACTAACAAGATTTTGGAAGAGATTCGTAAATTTAATCTCAACTTAAAGACAGCAGAAGAGAAACAGCCAGTCACTAGGAGGTACAACTTTAGAAAGAGACGCAGCACATATAACAAGATATTAGAACATGAAACTCCACAGCAATTCACTAATCTGGTATTAAGAAGACTTTCATACAAAACTTAATAATAATAATAATATATTCTATCTAACTAGCTGTTACAATTATATATTTTGTGTATGTATTGTCCTGTTTGTAATTGTTGAACTTGATTGTAAATAGCTAACTGTAGTACTTGTTGTCTTGTAGCTATGTGTATTTACTGTTGTTTGCTTTTGTAATTGGTTTGTAATGTCTCCTACTTGCATTAACATGCACTTGTAATTTTCTCACATACAGTGAATTGACATTTTCAATCAGCTATGTTCTTCCTTGTGGCAAAAATGTGCTTTATTACACATATGCTCTGGCTTTCCCCACGAGAAGACAAGCACTGCTTGCAAAAACACATCATTTGGCTTGTCCAAGGTAACAACCTTTTAAAAATTTTTATTTACATCTGACAGCTGCAGTGACTGAACAAACTTTGGTTTTACTTTGTAGTATCATAACATTAAATATTTGGTAGGAGGGGCATAGCTAGCTTTCAGGGTTGCCTGGCACAAGATCTGACTGTTGACTAGTATTGAAAAGTTTTGAACCATCAAATTAGATGAAGTGTTAAATAATATGTACAATTCATCGGTAACACGCGATCACAAAGACCAAAGTCAAAGTAGGCACATGGCAAGGATGGATACAAAAAACAGTTAAAATAAATTAATTAGTTCAAGTTGGGGTTTCTGCAGGCAAAGAATATTCTCTGGGATGTAGTTATAGCAATCGCTGCTGCTTTATCGAGTGGTGTTTTGGAACTTTTTCATTACTGTAATGGTTTCATTAAGGTAATGGCCAAGGCAGTCAATTTCTACAGTGCACTGACTCACGAAGCCCACGTGATCAAGCTCAGCAACTATTTATTGGTACTCAGGCTTTCCTGCTTTATGTTGATGTGCAGCAGTAAGATCAGTCTTAGAATTAAATGGGCAGGCGAGCTCCAGCAATGACACGGTTTTTAGTTTTGTCAATTTAAAAATGAAATAGGGATCTATGCAACAAAAAAGGAGTGAAACAAGAGATGAATGATGATATGATAGCTTGGTGGAAAAGTCCCTACTTTGGCATTGAGCAAAATATTATTGTTATAGCCAATGTTCCAAAGTAGGGACCTTGCCACTGAGCTATATGTTGTAATACCATCATTCATCCCTAATTGTTTCATTACTTTTTTGTTGATAGATTCCTATAAATTAATTATAATCCTAGTACTCACTTTACCACCTAGACCTTGTATGTATCTGGTGGAGTTAAACTGTGTGTAGTTGTGTTGGTAGCATACTCTTGCACGCCTGACCCATTATGGTTGGGGAGACTACGTATAGGCAGAACATAGCATGTTAAGTAGACATTTTAGTGTAACAAGAGTTAGCCTTCTGAATGTTTGCATTGATCTCATTAATTCTTTATTCTGAATGGCCATTTTTCCAACTGGCTACTCCTTTCCTGTATGGTATGGTCACCAGACCATTATTTTATGTGGGTACTAGCTGTGGTGACATTGCATTTATTGTTCACGTTAGGCCATGGACAAGAAATTGCTGCAGAGTATAGAGATGACAGATGATGAAAATAAAACATTGTCCATTTTCCTGCGAATTTTATTTCTGTTATGTAAAAGCTAATTTGTAATTGTTGTATTATTTCACATGAAACTAACAGTCATACATTTGTTATACCATTAGTTAAATAACTTGTTGTCTCTGAGGTATTAACACTTGAAGGGCTAGCCTCCTCATCAACGTTTGATCCTTCCAAATCCCTTAGTCTCACATGTGCTTCTGTAGTAACATGATTGTGATAAACACAGATCTTTTTGTATATAAACTCACATCACAACGCGGTTGTTGTTGCCACTTCCGAGTACACTTTTTGTCTTATCTTACTGCCATTCCTAAACTCTTACATGCACACTGGAACATGTAAATCACATGCCAAAAAACATCTAAAATGGTGGTAAACTCGGCTTATGACTACTTGTTCTAATAGTAAGGAATTGGTGCAAAATGAAGGAAATTTTTGTAGCTATATGCAACCATTGATGAGCTACCACATTCTGAATACTTAAAACCTGCATATCTCTTGTGATTAGGCAAAAAAAAAAAAACCAGTTTTCTGAACCTGGCTCTTTGTTCATCTCGGACAATAAAGCACCTTTAAAACAGGTGAAGTTTAAGACTCTACTACATTAAGAAAAGCTGGACTAGATGACTCACGATACGATACAACATCCAGGATTGGAGCTGCTACTTCCACAAAAGCCGTAGGCATCTCAGATGTACATATCCAAATGCTGGACCGTTGAAGGAGCTCAGCATTTGCTTTGTTTCAGGCACAACCATAAGGGTGATTTTCCAAAATTCAGTCACATTTGAAGGCTACATTAAATACACCCTCTCATGTACTCTTAAGATTATCCAAGCAACTGGTGTCCACTCCTGAGGCTCTATCAGAGTAACATCTGATCTCATCCCACATCCAGACCACACCATTCAACCTATAACCAACACAGGTGTCATATTGGTCAGCCAGATCATGTGCATGCATCTGCTAACAATTTTGTGTCATCAGTGGGACAGCCAACATCAATGACAGAGGAAAAGTGGCAGAACTATCAGTGATTTGTTGATCACTATTACTACCCGATGAACTGAACACATTAACACATTGTGGTCTGGTTCAACTCTTTGCCTCTTTGCTCCAGAAATCTTTATCAGACTTCTCCTGCATGTCAGAAGACTTTAGTTGAACTTGCTGGGCCATTTTTGCAGCTTGCAATAGCTCTTTAGTATGTGAAAACAACCTCTTAGATAAGGCTTCCCAACTTGGACTGTTGTGAGGTGGCAGAACCACGTTGTGCATTTCTGGGAAAGTGGGAGGTGATGATAGGGGTGGGTCAAAGAAAGCTCTTGACCACCACTAGTCTCTATTGTAAAAATGCTCAGTGTACTCTCAACGGCCAGCCTAAATGTTAATTTATTTTCTAATTTGTTTCAAAACATAGAGTTGCACCAAAAGGCTTAGCTTGTACAAGGGTGCTTCCCCAAGGTACAAACAACACTAGTTTACAACATACATAACACACAACTACATAGTTTACAACATACATAACACACAACTACATAGTTTACAACATACATTACACACAACTACATAGTTTACAACATACATAACACACAACTACATAGTTTACAACATACATTACACAAAATTTACATAGTTTACATTATAAAGATAAGCACAGAAAACGAATTGATTGATGATCCATCAGATAAGCCTCAAAACACTGAAACATGTGACATTATCTGATCTTAAGGTTGCTATGATTCTAAAGAACATTTACTAGACAAAGCATGTTTGTTGGATCCTCGTTGCAAGGACTGTCTTTTTTACCACAATTAGTAAGGAATAATATAATTAATATGGTTGAAGAAGAGGCTTCAGAGATAGCAATGACACCACAGCCATCTCCTGAAGCTGATGTAAAAGTACAGCCTCCACTATTTGATCCACCTGTAAAAAAGAAGGGTCTGATGTCCTTACTAGAAGACGTCATTCAATCAAGCCCCCAGTGACAGCATTGCTTCGGATTCTACACAAAAGAAAGAGGATATTAACCGAGACATAAGTAATTACCTGTGCCTCAGAGTAAAATCGTCTGAAATCCACTTCTGTGGTGGCTAGATCGTGGACAACACTTTCCGGTTCTGTATCGCATTGCTAAGAAATATCTCTGTATCCCTGCAACATCTGTCCCCTCAGAGAGTGCTTTTAGTGTAGCTGGACACATTGTTATGAAAAACAGTCATGTTTATTACCTGAATAAGACAGTAATTGTTAATGTAAGGATGATCAAGTTCTGCATACTCTTTCATGTGCCCTACAACAAAATTGTATTTGTGTGCTTTTGTAAAGTAATGTAAGGTAAGGCTCTTGCTAGTAGTAAGCATGTAATAGTTTATCCGTACAAATAATTATGGGTCACTGCAATATGGCTGTGGTGGACTGAACTCTTATATTATGTAATGTGTGTATGTAATCATTTATGATGTAATTGTACGCATGCGTTAGGCATTGTACGGACCCTTAGTTTTTGTACCTATATATATATATTCTGTATTGTTGTGTTACTAAGAGTTGCTATTATTATCCTGTGTGAGTTATAAACATTACAATGGCTTTCATCAGTTTTAGCTTTGTATGAAAACAACTTTTGGCGTTACAGCCCTACAAATTAGCAACAACTGAAAGATTGATTTGTACAGTAAATATTAGGAAAATATATTACAGGCGTTTACAAAAATGGCTGTAACTTACAACCACAACACAGTACAGAATTACAACTTGCACCATTGTGTTTGCCATGAATAGGGGAGCCCATTACTGGGTAAATTTTTCCTTCTTTCACTACATACAGAGACAAAATCAGTGAAGAAAGATCAATCATGTACAATCGCTTCGACATGATGTAAATAAATGCCCATAACTTAATTGTGTATCCTTTAGTCTACTGCAACGATACTAAGATTTTGAGCTCCTCTTGAGTAGGCGAATAAGATGATATCAATGATTTTTTTCACTGGACCCTTAATCAACAAAGTGTTTAAAAAACTTTACAAATTTTTATTTCAGCTATGCAAAATTTTATCAATGGATTATACTGAAAATTTAGGCTTGCGCCATTATGTATAATAACTGTAGAACAACGGAGTAGCATAACACACATACAAGTAGGTGTCACTCACATTGATATGATAGTGCTAATTCGTTACTGTCCTGCTGTGTCCCAAATCTGTAGTTTCACCTCCCCCCCAACACCAAATCTACTTCTATCATTGTGATGTGGAAAACACAAGTATCATTAGTGTATGTAGTTAACAAATTGTATTTAAAAGAACCTCACTGAAAATGTTAAAATAACCTTGAAAATACCATCAATTGAAATAATGTTTTTTCATGAAAAAGCTTTGGACATAATAAGAACACATGTGAAATATGCCATGAATATTTTACACAACCAAAACATGTCAGCCCTAATGTCATAACTATCACAAAGGGCAGGTATTACACACACACACACGCACGCACGCCCACGCACACACACAACAGAATGACATTAAACATTAACAGGATAACTAGGGGCAGACTTGTACTCTTCAGAAGTTCATCTCATTCTGTTTATGATGGTGTTCTTTGCCTCATACACCATTATTTAAAACACATTACACTCTACATGAGCAGTAAAGTAAAACATATTTGTGCTAGTCTTTTTAGTTGAGAGCTTTATAGCAGAGAATTTTTATGCTGAGAGAATTAAAGTCTGAGAGATTTTGACTTAGAGACTTTCTTATTATTATCCTTTTTATCCAAAAAAGGGTACACAAAAGGCTAGAGTCTGTACAAGGTGGTCCCCCAAACATACAATACAAAAAACATTAGCTAGAAACACTAAAAACAAACGAATACACAAAAACAATAATTACACGAGACTATAAACAGTGAAAACACAAAAACAATATACAAGACTTGATGAATTTTTAGCCTATAAATAAAGCTGAGCAAAACTCATGCTCTAGTTCAGGTGAAAATTTTGGTGAGATTAGTGATCATTAATTAAAGATGGCACTGCAGCAGCTACAACATCCAACTGTATCAGGAGAAGCAACTAGTTATGAGTAGTCAACATACAGCAGTGATGTCATGATGTATAATGATGAGATTAGCAGTTCCAGCAATTATAACAGAGAGGTTAGCAGTAATAGTGGCAACTGATAATGAAGCAGTAAGCAGCAGTAGCAACATACAATACGTGGACACTACAAGTAATGATGAAGGACTAGTCACTATTAGTGATGTAAATGTAGCTGAAGACTGGACAGTTAGCAGTACCAGCAGTCAGCAGTATATAACTGAACTATACTATATTGATAATTATGTACAGTTTTATTGTTTAGTCATTAATATTTAGTTTAATGTGTAACAACCTTTTTATTAACAATATGACAGGAAATTTGACAAATTCACACTTCATCAGTATTCATTGACGGAAATCAATAAATCACATGATCTAAACATGTACATTTAGGGGGGGTGCTTGTGGACAAACTAATATTTGAAAAGTTTAACTGATTTTGTCAAATTTGTCTATCTTTTCTTTCATCAAAATTTTCTTTCATCAAAATTTCTTATCATATGGAACAGTAAAACCTCACTTAGCAGACACCTCTTTAATAAGATCACGTTGTTATAGTGGTCAGTTCTATACTAGAGTAAGACTAAACAAAAAGCTCGCAACTTCATAATGTGATTTTAACAATGTAAGTGTCACAGCTACTCATGAATGCAGTTTATAATTGAAGCACACCTATTCTAAGACAACAATTTTAGATTGTAGACAAAACTTTTGGATCAAAAAACAAATTGCTTTATCTGAGACAATAATTAGGCAGTTACTTAAGTTTATAATTAAGTCAATAAATTACAAACAGATTATAGACTCAAAAAAATAGACAATGCAAAGCATTCCATTTTGTAGTTTCCAAATGATGAGTAAGTTGGTACCATCCGGTGCCACTCTGGATCCATTTATATAGCAATAATTTTTAGTGATTACATCTATGCTGATTTGCAGATATTTTCACTGTTCCAGCAGATAAGGAGTGATTTAGGTGTTGTATAGCAGCATACTGAATGCCTGTAGGCATGCAATTCGGTAGGACATATTTTTACTGAGGTGGCAACCGCCCTGGGAACTGCAGCATACCAATGTTACTCTACGAGGACAGAATCCTCCACTTCAAAAAGTTAGTGGAAGTAATTCAGGTATTAACAGACCGCAAAATAATCCCACAGTACTGCTATGGCAGACCACCTCCTATCACATTGCAACAAGTTATAGTGGGGGTGTTGTATATATTCATGAAAGAGAACTAATGAACAAGTGCTATTCTGAGACTGACTTACTTGAACATGTTTAACTTTACCTAACTAAGAAGCAGTATCGAGAAGGAATTACTCAAAACCAGAAGTGAATTATTGGAAGAAAGGCAGCACACATTCAAAAGAATGAGGTGTGACTATAAACAATAAAACATTCAGCTGCTAATGCAGGTGTAGGAAATCAGAAAGAGGAAGCAACAACTAACAATTGTATATGCTTGTCATGAAGACAAGACTTCTGGCCATCTTGGATATAGAAAGACACTGGCAAAAATCACTGAGATCATGTGGAAAGGAGTGCCAAAGGATGCAAAAAGTATAAGATTCATGTGTATGTAATTTTAACGTGATGTTATATGGAACATATACAATGTGATGTGTGAATAGAAAGTTGGAAACTGTCACCCCCATTTCAGTGAAGTATTTCTGGCATCATCAGGGAGTAAATTTTGTTGGCCTAATAGCATACAAGACTCCAACAGGTACAATGTATGCCATGCCGGTATTAATACACTGTAACACAAGTACACTCTTGCAGGACTCTTGCAGGAAATCACTACATTTTGTCTTATTGATTACTTCACAAAGTTGGCTGGGGCCGTAGCTACACCAGACAAAAGTGCCTTTCAAGTGGCTAATACTCTATTTAAGGTACAGTTGCAGTATATATGTCTTAAAGGCTATATATGCATCTGTTATACAATATAGATATACATGAGGATGGGAAATCCCAGAGCCATCACAACAGATCAGAGAGCAGAATTTAATAACCAGCTTGATAAGCAGATGATGTCAGCACTCCAGATTGGCAGATTGATCATAGGATAACTATTAACAACTGTTTATCCTCAAAATCACTCTGTGTGTGAACGACTCTGATGGTGAACACTAGGACCAGTATTAAATGTGACTGATTTAGGAAAAACAATCCAAAGTTTTAAAGAATTCAACTTGCCTAGAACAGCAAGAACTTTATGCAAGAGATGCATCTATTACCTTGTACAGTTTCCTGTCAGAAAAGATATATAGAAAATCTGAGCAGATGGACAAGTAAAGTAGTATCATGAGTAGGGTGCACGGTGGGAATGAGATAAACTTCAAAATGGAGGTATATCATGATTGAAGTCCAGACACAAGATTACAGGGCAGTGCTAGCTTCTTAGTGGCTGACATTCAACAGAAAAAGAACTTGTCTCATTGTGAATTCACCAAGGTACTACCAATGTTTTCAAGCAAGAAGGTTGTGCAGGTCAACAGTGTTAACTAGCAGGACAAGCTTGCCTGAGCTGTCAATCACATCCAAACTAGTCGTACAGGTAATGGCCCAGCCTCCCTGGACCCTGGCACATTCCAATAATTTAAGCGTGCACTTCAAATTCTGGCATTTTTTCCCATTTGCAACAAACAGCTAGGCCAAGTTGTTGCTACATTTCTCCCCTCCCATCCACCTCCTCACCCTTCATTAACTACAATTTAATGTGACATGGGTGGTTCTCTCTTTATTGTATGTATTAGTAGAGATTGGGTGGGTTATCCCCAAAATGCAGAGGGTAAAAAACTGATGCATTATTTCTGGTAAACACTGGAGCCTGAAACAATAAGAGGACAGACATGTCTGTCAACATGCAACTGTCCAAGGGCAGCACGCTCTGGTGTCAGTTGAACTTTTTTTTACAGAACACCATTATCAGGCCTATAATCTCATCCCCCATTCTCTGTGTTCATCTCAGTCCGACATTTAGTTAATTGGAATTATAGCGCTAAACAGTAGGAAGAGCAAGAAAATTGATTTGTATAGCAACTATACTGAAAATAAACTACATTCGCAGCCATAACTTTCGTTTGCATTAGTCTATAACATCGGAATCTGGCTTAAAATGTTCAGCAAACCAACCAAGGTATAGTGTTAGCCCTGTAGGCACTTATACAAATGGGTATGAAGGTGGTGTAGTTGAATAAAATTAATGACGATGATCTTGTGTACATTTACTGCATATCATTGGGCCAGGGATGCAGAATCAAAACAAACTCTCAATGAGCAGGTGAATAAGATGGCATACAGTTTTGAGTCTTCCTTCTCTTGAGTAATGGCTCGATAAAAGAAACTTGCGTAATTTGCAGCATACGTACTTTTACAAATTTAAATTTTGGTCTTCTCAAAACATATACTTGCTGAGATGGTCACATTACACTACAACATAAACAAACATGCATAACTCACATTTACTTCACAGTTCATACTCTCCATGAAAAGGTAAATCCACTTGTTCAATAAAAAAGCCTGTTTACTGAAGCAATTAAATCAATAAAACCATGTGTAACAGTATTTTGCAAGTCGATTGACAGTTCAAATTTTTTTGTGCCTTGAAAATAACTAATAAAATTGCATAGAACAGGTGGATTGCGTGCCTTGAATTGTGGCCAGGTCAAAATGGCGAATAAGGGTACAGTGGGTAAAGGTCCGGAGTCTTTATGTGTCAGTGGGTTCCAGCATTTCAAATAACAGTGGTGTAAACACACACGTGCTACCAGTTCTACGACCGGTCAGGCGCTGTCAATGCTCTTGTCCCAAGTGGCTTCTCATTTGGTAAACAGCGGAACTCCTCAAGATTAAGATTAAATTCTCAAGTGAATGTGAATCTTCCTGTGAATATTAATGTTAAAGTGTTAAGCGCACCTAAAGTGAAAGACTGTCCAGTGTATGTACTGAGGGGGCTGACTGAGCAATCTGTGACCACACCAAAGCAATTTCGCAAAGAAATTTTGGTTGTCAGGTGGTGCCTAAAAGTAAGGAATTTTCTATTGGATACATGAAGGGTGCAACTAAAGTGCATATCAGAACTGCTTAACTTTCTCACCGGAGAAGGCGTCAGTTATTACTGGGATGGAGTTGAGAGCAACCAAGTAGAGGCGCTTATTAGCGACTACTTCGATGCCCCAACTGATGACGAAGAAGACCACAGAAGTGATGACGAAAGCGAAGAGGAATGCGACCACAGAAATGAAGGTAATAATTTAATAACACTAATAAATGAATGGTTAAATAAAAATACACATCACACATACTACTATCTTTTTTTTCTTATGCAGAACAACAGCTTACAAACTATGGAGACAGTTATGAAGGTTACTAATGCATTCAATAACAATTAAAACATATAAATGGTGGACTTTTTATAGATTATGAATCACAGCCATCTGCTGGTATTGATGACAGTATTCAGGATGAAGGTAAATGTAGACTTGAGGATGTAAACTTAGTTTTAACTCTTGTAGAAGAATCCACAATAACGCCTGGAATTCTGAGTCCACTTCTAGAGAGTTCTCCACAGTTAAGTGTTTGTACTCCCAACTCACGGGGTACCAGTGCAACATCACTGGCTACTAATGCAATGTCACCGGCTACGACTCCAACGTCTCGGACTTCCACTCCTACATCACGGGCTTCCACTCCAACATCTCGGGTAACCAGTTCACAGCCACGGGTTACAAGTTTGCAGTCAAGGGCTACCACTTCACAGCTACAGTCAGGTGCTGCTACTCCATCTAGGAAGAAACCATCTGATAAACGTTTGTCAGCTGCCACCCTTGCTAGAATCAAACATGGTGAAGTGGAAAGGGAAGCTGTTACATCTCTAATGTATCGTCCTGTTTTTAGATCATTGACGAAGCTAAGACACATTCAGAGGCAGCGTCACTCAAGAGGTCTACTTACTGGGAAGCCTGCAAGTTAAGTCGAGAGAAACTGAAGTCTACCTTTACTGTGTCAGATGAGTTCCAGCCCCCTTCACCAGCATCTCACTTGCCACCAAAGAGCCACCAAATCACTGTTCATTACAGCTTTGATATGGCCCAGCAGGTACATAAAAATGTGCGATAAGATAGATAACCAAGTTATAATTTGTTGAAACAGGTTCACTACCCTAGTGATCCTTTTCAGCCAGGGCCCATCTATTTTTTGACACCACGGAAGTGTGGTATTTTGGCATTTGCTGTGAAGCAATACCAAGGCAGGTAAATATGATTGTATATGATGCGTAAATCCTCATAATTACCTGGTACTATACTTTTAGGTAACATACCTCATTGATGTAGCCTTTAATAATGGCAAGGGGGCTAACTCCATTGTATCAATGCTCCATCACTTCTTTGAGGCTCACGGGCTTGGTGAAACATCAGCACACCTCCACGCTGATAACTGTGCTGGACAAAATAAGAACAGGTTTATGATGTATTACCTGATGTGGAGGGTGCTGATCGGTCTACATAACGAGATAAAAATATCTTTCCTTCCAGTGGGGCATACGAAATTTGCTCCCGACTGGTGTTTTGGCTTGATGAAGCAGAAATTCCGGCATACAAAAGTGGGAGACTTGGATGATATTGCCAATTGTGTGAGCTGGTCATCTCGCGTCAATGTTCCACAATTGATTGGTTCATTGGATGGTACTGTATTTGTCCCCATGTATAATTGGAATGGATTTTTTGAGCAGTATACCATTAAGACTGCTTTGAAGGGCATTAGTCATATGCACCACTTCCGCTTTACTGCTGATGCACCTGGATCAGTGTTTGTGAAAGACACTAGTAATTCTACTGAAAGGGAGATCATGCTCCTGAAAGATAGTTCCTCTGAGATTTCTCCTCAACAACTGCCCCCATTGCTAACACCTCCTGGCCTCTCCACAGAACGACAGACGTATCTTTTTGAAAGATAAGAGAATTTTGCCCTGCAGAAAAGAGAGACAGTGTATGTCCAAGGCCTGCAGGCATTTAAACTTTCACACATTTAAGTTATAAGCATTATACAATTTTAACATGGATTGGCATTAACTAGAACACAAGTTACGTTTAGCTTAAGTAGTCCAAGAAACTATGGATTCCGCTAAAACAAGCATGAAACAGTCCCGTGAATGCTAGAAAAGGCAGCTTTTAGGATGTGTTTGAAGACGGCTCAACCACGTGCCCACTAAAAGGGACTCCTAGCTAACAGTTTGCGTACCTTACATCACGAATGTGTCAACGTTCTTCCTCACCGTCACGATCATTCCAGTGCTGCGTTGTTCTAAGCAGTTTCAGTGGCATGTCATAGCTTCTAGTTTCTTTCTTTTCACACCACAAGCATACACGATATTATACTAACGTTAATAAGCATAACCGGGAAAAGATTTGTCGCGATTTGTCCAGCTGTTTGTTTACAATAAGTATGCAATAAAAAGCGGTGTTTCATTTAATTCACTGGAATTCATGCTTGTTCAACTTTGACAGAATCGGACGAATTCATGATCCGTGAATAACTGATGAATGGATTGCTGCAGAACGCTGAAACTTTGCAAGTAAGTTTATACTTACCTTATAACTGTTTTTAGCCAAAAGTCAGTTTCCAAAATTTGGGCGATAAGAGCCCTTTTCGTAGACCGGGTCACATATAATATATTGATGTATTACAATATTTTGAATTAAGGCCTCTGGCAATGTTATAATTAGGGGTGGGAGACAGAGGTAATAAAATAGCACTTCATATTTTACTGGTCTCCCAGTAGTACCCTTACTAGTAGTCCCATGTTACCTCTTTGCTTCACTCTTGCTAACAAGTTCTGCTATAATATACTGCTTTAAATAATTTGAAAACTGGCAATTTTGGTGTTCTTGGTATTTCAGTATGTGGTACTACATACCAAATAGTAAATATTTAGTGATTCAGTTTTAAAATACTGTACAACAACTAAAAATTGGTATATTTCCCACTCCTAGTTATAATGTGGTAAAATTAATTCTATGCTTATGCTAATAATTTATTGCTGTATGCTGAAAGTACCCACAGGTCAAGCAACCAGTAGGCTAGTGTGGCATAATTTTGTTTTTTGTATATCTCACGTGAACGTTAAAATTTGTGACAGCTAGTACTATAATCAGTGTTGTTCGTTCAGGTTATAGCTTCTGGTCACCACAGTACCATTAGTAATTATAATTACGTTTTGGTGGCTTTGACGTTTGGTAATTATCCATAAGCCACACCTCTGAAACATATTGCAATACAGCAATAGCCATATTGTATTGTAATGTGGTAGAAAATATTGCAATAACATTGTAGTATTGCAGCATCCCTAGTTTGTCATAATGAGGCTCCCTTGTATGTGCTTTATTATAGTGCGTTTACACTAGCAGTTGGGCACAGTACAGCACGGCACGGTATGCTTAATTTTGCTAGTGTAAACGGGTATCGATCCGAACCAAAGCATTATGTGCCGGGCTAGCCTGGCCCTGCTACTTCAATCGTACTGGCTCGGTACGGCACGGCACGGTAGACAAATTGAAACAAACCTTGCTATATCCTTGGCTGCTGTACGTAAATATGAAACAAAGTCCAGTTACCACGTTCGATTTGAAATAAGCTGTCCATCGAGTGGTAGCCACTGATATTGTCCCTCAAACGGATTGCTGGTAACTTGTACGACAGCAACAGCTTGAAATGAGCTTGAAAACGGTGAGGGCATCTCGTAGGACGATACTTTAGCCATCACGTGCTTATGTATAAACTTGCCCAGCACGGTTATTTCCTTACCAATGTAAACGCGCACTTAAAACGTAGCGTACCGTACCGTGCTGTACCGTACCGAGCTGGAGCTACTAGTGTAAACGCACTATTAGTCTTCAATTTCTGCCCTGATTTTGTGTACTTGTTATTTACCAACCCTACATTCTTTTAATGTCTTCACCCATGAACCGGCTTTAGTTCCATTTATCTACAGATTATATTCTTTACATATAGCTACATTATTGTGTAAAATTTATAGCATTCATTGTCGTCGTTATAGTAGATATAGGTGTGAAAGTACTCTCAGATTGAGTCTCAGTACACATACAGGGCTTTGCAGAGTTCTTGCACTCGGAAAATTTTAGCGCATGTGTATATTCGCCACAATGGCTCTATGTTAAATAGTCTGAAAGCACCCCTATTTTGTATAATGCGACGTCCTGGATAGCCACCATTATTCAAAATGGTTGTGTGATTACTAAAGTGTTAGAAAAGTAAGCAATATTTGAACAGGAGATTGTTTTCTCGATTCAAGTGCGCATGCACTTAAAAATTAAAGTTGCAAGAGCTCCGCAAAACCCTGTATTTTTCTGGGGGGCATGCCCCCAGACCCTCCCTAGTCTGAGCTTGTGCTTCGCACAATGGTATGTCGCTCAGCACACGCAGTTAATTTATCAGCTCAATTAAAAAACACTGACAGTATAATCCATTCCTCTTATAGTTGCCGACCCAACTCAAAAATCCATCCTCTGCCCCTGAGGTGACTTGTCAGACAAGTCTCCTACCAACTTTCCTCTATTCTTTTGCCAAGCTGACTTTGCAAATAGAAAGAAGCGTCTTAAATGTGATTGTAAAATTATACATAAAATCATATGATGACTTGTTCATGTCCCTTGTACACTCCTATTTCAAATTCATCTCAAACCTCATGCACTTAGTTCTGCCGACTAAATCAGGAAATACTACAATGTAATTATCATCAAATCATTGAAAGATAAAAAAAGTCTGTACCTGATTCTTTTAAAAGCAACTTATAAAGGAATTAAAGAAATGTTGTCTAAGAGTTGACAAAACTAACCTGTTATGTTGAAGTGTGTTTGCAGTACAATATAATTGTCTAGGATTCAAATAACAAGGTAACTAAGAAGGCAACCTTGGAATACACAAGTTCCAGAACATATTGGATACAGCAGGAAAACACAGGGATCTACTTGGCAGTGCCAGAACTTTAACAATACCCATTTCTCTTTAACTATTAGCTTTCACTTGGTGCAGTAGCCCAATTGGGCTAAATACAGCAACCCTTAATGGCAATATAAACAATTACTGAAATATCTGTGTTACTTCATGCAATCATTAATCACGGGGTAATACACCCATTCGATACCCTTGGTTTCTATTGTATACTCTTGCTAGCATAACCCTTAAACCCACATAGGCCAGAAAACTGGCCCAAATACTCATGCACATGCTGGATGGGCAGTAACAATAAAATGTGTTAGTCTTTGTAGTTGAGAGATTATAGCAGAGAACTTTCATGCTGAGAGATTTTCATATTGAAGCCTGAGAGATTTTTAACATGAGAACTGAGAGATTTTAATATTAGAGACTGAGAGATTTTCTTGATGACTTTTTAGCCTATAAATAAAGCAGAACAAAACTCATGCCCTAGTTCTGGTGAAATTTTTGGTGAAAGATTAGAAGATGGCACTGCAGCAGCTACAAGATCCAACTGTTTCGAAAGGAGTAAATGAAGATACAGTAACCAGCAGCAGTGATGTAATGATTTATAATGATGAGATCAGCAGTTCCAGCGAAGTTAGCAGTAGTAGTGACAGCAATAGCTTGAATGAAGAAGATTTCATGACTAGTAGCACTGATAATGAAGCAGTGAGCAGCAGTAGTAACATACAATACATGAACACTACAAGTAATGATGGACTGGTCACCACTAGTGGTGTAGCTGAACACCACTAGTGGTGTAGCTGAAGACTGGACAGTTAGCAGTACCAGTATTAACTGAACTAACTACTATACAATATATTGACACATCTCTATGTACAGTTTATTTTAGTCATCAATATTTAGTTCAATAATACCAAGCTGTGTAGATATACACGTATATGAATACATTTAACAAATGTTTTAGTAATTCAGTGAAATCTTTCTTAGCAGACACTTGTTTAAAAAAACCACCTCTGTTAAAGTGGTTGCTTCTATTAGGCCCCAAACACAGCTAACATGTAGTCTTGTGTAGCCAGACTACCTTTTTTCTTGTGTGAGACAGGGAAAAGGTTCTGGTACAACTATGTTAAGAATTCTGTGTAACCTTTCACTGCAGTCAGGGTGAATGTTGATTGCTGCTGATTGGGAAAGCTCTAAACTTCTTAGACTTGTTAAAAAGTGTCACATGCACTGTTCACTGCAATATAAAAAAACGTCATTCATGGTAGCTTAAAAGGCCCATTATGTTAATTTTCAGTCATATACCTGTTACAACACATAGGCTAGCCTGTTTCACCTCGTTTCAGTTATTAGCCACACACCCTTCAAGTAAACAAGAGAATAGCATACAGCAATCAGGCTACGCTTTTTAACAGGTCTAAAAAGTTTAGGGCTTCACCAGTCAGCAGCAATCAACTGACAGAAGTGGAACAGTTACACAAAATTCTTAACGTAGGTGTACCAGATCTGTCCCCATACAAAAGAAAAAACAACAACAATAACTTGTTATGGTATAAGTGCAGAGTGACTGTTGTGCTGGGATACATTTCATCTGACCAGCTATCAATTACTGACATGAAAGTGAAGTGAGGTAGTACGGTATCTTACTTGATCTGTCAAAATGACAGACCAATATGCAACATATGTACCAGTATGGTCGGCCACTGGTACATAAGTAGCAGTTTACATACACAATGTGTTTATAAATGTATATTGTGATGCCGCGTATCATATTGTCCATGCAGTACTAATCAGCTGCATAACTGTACTATATGAGTCATACAGTACAGTTATGCAGCTAATTGGGCAAATACATTACAGTTATGTGGAGAATTTATTTGTGGAATGTTACTGTAAATCGCTAAAACCAGCCAAACTAATCTTACAAGTTTGTTCTACGGCTAAGAATAGATTGTATAAACACTCCTGATCGTCTGATCATGAAGCTTTTCAAACACAACTCTACTAAAACTGCACGATTGGTCACGTGGGTGCATTGTAAATTGCTAAACTAGCAAAACTAACCGTTCTACGACTAGAAATAGGTTAGTTAAACAGTTACTGATATCCTGATCACCGAAAATCTCAGCGGTTTGAGTACTAGAGAAAATCACTCCGAGCCAGACGACCAAGAAGTACAATATAATTATTACTTAAAGCACCGCCTTGCCTTGCTTGTGTGTACATAAAATATAGTACTCGGGGGTGTCTCGAGGCAAATACAGCACTCGGCTTCGCCTTGTGCTGTATTAGCCTTGCTGTATTAGCCTCTCAACACACACCCTCGTACTGTATTTTCCATACACACGCGTGGCAGTGCTTTAACTCTAACTTGTAGGTCATGAAGTGAGACCATTTTTAATTTAGTTAGTCACTGTGGCTTTTGGGTTAGAAAAAATGACAGATGACAGGGTGTTATTTTGAGCTCTGGAAAAGCGCCTCTGATGTTAATGTGTTCAAGTTGTCACTTAATGCAACTGATATTGTTTATGCAGCATGTAATAAAAGTCAGCCATGTCCATGTCAAATATTATTGCCATTATCCTCTGATACAAGATTTCTTTGCTTCAGTAGGCTATAGGGGCCTACAATTAATCCAGTCACCACGAAAATACAATTATAATTGTGCTATTTTACAACACAAGTAAAATAGTGCTAATCCAATCTTGGGGTTGAACCAGTGGTAACACAGGGACTAAATTACAGTACTCTGCACAACAGCAGAAAAAGTAAGGTGGACGGAGTACATCTATTCTGGATATATAAATGATTACATGTCCAACAAAGATTAAAACAGCAAACTTGACAGTAGATGATTTCAGGCCAACAAACAGTAGTTAAAGGAGAGATCAGAATATTGGAAGAGACACTAGCTGGATTATAAGGTTTGTATGTGTGTAGATGATAACACTTGAATATCTAGAGATTTTATTTCAAATGTTAACACAAATATATTACCAATAAAGCACATTTGGGCTCAAGTCCTACCTGTAATTTTGTTGTTCTTTGTAGCAGATGTTAATTTTACTAACCCAATTGTAAGTACTGAATAAGTCCAGGTAACTGAGGACAAAGACCTATTAGTCTATTATAAGGAGTCAAACTGCAATTATCATTCAATAGGCAATTATTCACAATTATCGCACAGCACTAGTTAATTTAGGTTAATCTTACTCAGGAACCGATCATTATAGGTAACCACCCTTCTTGACCCCAAGAACTAAAGAAAAATGACAAGCACAAGTGAAGTCAAATGTGTTGATCTGCAGCTAATGGCTATAGTTGTGGCACTGTCCAGCACAAGTACATGGTCCTGTGGTACCACGCAACATAACAAATGAGATCGGGAGGAAGCCACACATGGACACTTAGAAGAGATGGATTGTCTAGAGCGGGTACAGGTGGATGAAACTACCTAGGCCAGCAGCTACATGTAAGTATGTAAATTCTATTCATTATAATATGTATAGTTAACAACCTAGTTGATCATATGGCACCAATCCTTATCAAGGGTTGGAAAATAGTCTCTTCTACGCAATAAGTACCTCTAAAATAATTATTGTTTTAATCTTATATACATTGACTGTCTCTCACTATGTACTTTTGTTCAAATTTTATGGGAATTAGTAAACCTGACAAGTCAGCAGGACCAGTAGCCGGCACATGATCAGCATAATTTTGATATAGAAACGGGAAAGCAAATCCATCTTCAGTCACATATGGATCACATATGATCACCTTGTGCATTCTATCACTGACCATATCAACTGGTCAACTTTTTAGCAAAGAAATTATGTTAGCAAACTAATTCTCAGTGAAAACAACCATTGATATTGTAGCCTTTCAAGGTGATATTACATATACACCTTGTTGTTGCCATCAACTAATGTATTATATTATATATTCATAGTGACGTTTGAGTACAATGGTGTCAAGGGGACAGGAGTAGTGCTACAGGGTGAAACATGCCATGGTTACATGGTAAAAAAGCACAATACAAGGACACAAGTTTCTACAATAGAACGAACTACTGAGCACCTTGAACATGGCTATCAAACAGTGGCAGACGGTTTTACTGCAATGCCACTTAATTGTTTTATAAAACATTACACAACCTGTGTATGGCTTCGTTAGTGGGAAATGCATAGATGGAAACATTATAATGGAGAAGTCTACTGTGGCTGACATTAACACAAGTATCCCAGCACTATTGATAAAGTGTAAAGTAATAACTGGGATTTTACAATTTCAAAATCACTATTGAAGATGAAAGATGTTAAGCGTGGAAGAACAATAAAGAAGTGTCATGAAAAGAAAACTGGACTGAAAGTTACATGGTGTAGGTATTCACATGTACTGTGTACAATGAAATAATTTTATGCAGAAAAAGAAAAGTTTGGAGTACTAACAGCCAAATGACACTGAGCTTGATGCTGAATCAGATGGTACCCCAGAGTCTGACATCGATAGTGATAATAACATTGATGATGATCATGCCCACTAATAAGTAAACATGAAATTTCATGCTGTACATATAAATAACTGAACTCCCTCAATGACATTGGTATACGTTTTACATGATGAGTGTGCAAACTCAAATTTTATCTTTGCTTCAAAGATTAACAAAAGCAGAAGTACCACTTGATGATAAATAATAGTTATACAGGAACAATGTGGAGTCTATGAAATTTATAAACCTGAAGGCCCGGGCTGTAGCGCACAAGCGAATACTAAGGGCCTGAGGGTTTATAAATTTCAGACTCCACATTGTGCTTGTATAACTGCTTTAGACTCTATTTCACATTACACTCAGATTACTTACCTCATCCACGGCTGTTTCTGCTGTAGGCTCGGCAAAACCAGCTGGTTTTCTTGCGATAATACTAGCGCCATGGCAACTATGCGTCCTCACGTGACAAAATAACTGCGCTCATTAAATCACTGCACGTGAATGATGCATAGCGATTGGATAAACCTAGATTTTAAGCATATGCTATATTGTGCTTGAAGGAGTGGAGTATATTAGAAAACAAGGTGGAGTATATGAGATTTATTACCCACCCAAAATGGTCTAAATAGAGTCTAAGTTGGACATAAAGAAAAGTACATTTATCTGTGATGAATTAAGGCAAACTGCATGCAATGATCCTGGTGACAATCAACTAGGTAAGCTATGATTTACACTTATACCCACATTGTGCTAGTAGTGAAAGTTATCTTTTAAAGGAACAAATGAAATGACAATTGTACCAGAAAGTAAGGTTTGAATATCTCAAAAGGTAAATTATTGTGTTTGTCTTGTCCACAGCATAAACACATGGTTGTATGGGGCTTGAATTCATGTGTAGCCACCACTAAACCACCAAAAAATTAATTAATACATTAAATTCGGTATTCGGTATTCTTAGAAAGCCACAATGGTATCTGAAAAATACCTTTTTAACTACTAATACCTAAATACCTCCCAACCCTACCACATTGCCTTTTCGGTTGGGTGGCTTAGGTTTGCGTGATTCAGAATGTTTAGCTAATCCAGCTTTCCTAATGTTTTGTAAATTCACTTGGATTTTGGTATCTTGTTTGGTAGGTTCTTCTGATGCTTCTATACCAGCTTGTGTACCAGAGAAGAGGCCCATTCTTATTGTAAGGGATATCACAAAATTTAAGAACTTCCTGAACACTGCTATATATACATATTCAAGTACACTAGAACCACAATTTTGTCTGGCTACCACCTCAAAGGATACCTTCACCCTTTGAAGTATAGGGTTTGGGAATATCCTGTCATTACTCTGGTAAAATACTTTGAAGAATAGAGCTATTTCAGATTTTACTGTGAGTGTGCCTTATACCATCGTGACATCTCCTTTTGTAAGTTTGGTCTATGCATCTCATTTCAACTGGTGTGTCCTGGCGTCCACCTCCAAAACAATCTTAGCCTACAACAGGCCAAGAAATGCAGCTTACTGTACCCTTTACACGGATTGATCCATACAAGTTTAGCTTTTTCCCAGCCACCATTGCATTATGGAACAAATTACCAACTGAAATAGTTAACGCTACTTCAACTGACTCTTTTACTTACTTAATATTAATTAATTTTGTACATATATTGCACTTACATACTCACTTGCGAGGTTTTGCAATTATCATAATAATAATAATAATAATAAATCTGGTAGATACTTGATTACTAGTGTTTCTTTGTCACTTAGTTGCATTTCCAATTTCCTTTAAATCTTCTTCTATTATACCTTCATTACACATTCCAATTAACCATTACATCTAGTATGGTAAGGCATTGATGATGACAAGAAGTCTTGGGATGTTATTGTAACTATTTGCAAGGAGTGCAGAGAAAAGACAAAATAAGAGATGATCATTATGACCAGTAACTGATACCAAGTGGAGGATGGATATCAAGTCAATTTAAGATTTACTGAACTAAATGAGAGATGATGTTATACAACTTGACAGAATACTTGGTCACTGCTTCATCAAAAAGTGACCTAAATTATTACACTCAGAAAATGCAAATGTATTCTTCTGAACTATACAGTCAGTAATTCACTTTATTGCAATACATTAACAGAGGAAAATTGCATGTTAACTTTGTGGCCATCTGTGCAGGCTTAAAAGAATCAAGGTAGAGACAATCGAGTAAGTAATATAACTGTCAATGAAATATCTTGAAGACTACCCTGATCATACTAACTACAGCCAGATAGATACAGCTATGTTACTCTAATATGAATGAATATGCTTGTATCCACAGATATATGGAAACTCAGGATGGCCATAATATTACATATACACCCTGTGTTTGCCATAAACTAATGTATTATTATTAGTCTAGTTATATTTTGCTTAAAAGGAGCAACAGAAACAGCAATTGTTGTAAATAGAGAATTTTGCCACAACCACCGCATAGAAGAACAGGAAGTTAGAGTGCAAATAACGTTTATTGACAGAGGAAAAATCAGACATTGTTAACTATTTATGTTTCCTTATGTTACTGATGCTGTAATGAGGAATTTTGCACAATTTGGAAGTGACTTTTATTACAACTGACCAAGGAGCCATAGAGAATGGACAAGACGAGAGATGATCATTAGGACCAGTAACTGATAATGGGAAGAAGACAGATATCAAGTCAATTGAACTAAATTTAATACTGCATTTTTAAAACGAATAATAATGTTTACTGATTACAGACTCAACCCGAAACAGTAAACTACTACAGTTAGATTGAAGCATGGAACAATAACGGATGACAACCCAGCATAGTTAGTGCCAATGGCAAATACTGTTGCCTAATAAACTTTTCACAAGTTCAATAGGGCAATATACATCACCAAATTAGTACACATCTACTGGTGGAGTATGTCACTAGTATTTACCTAGTTATTGAGGGATTGCACCATTTATTCAAGTCAAACCTGATTATGCTTACAAATTACAGCAGCTTAAAAAAAATTATACTTCGTTGCAAATGATATTAAATACAAGCCCTAGAAATAATATATACCACTGGCAGCATAGCTAGCCAGACATCAACTCTCAAGGTCACACAATTCAGTGATCTTTACAAGAGTTGATACCCAGGACTATGTTAGTGACACATGTGACAGTGTTAGTCTATTGACTGTAGTGGGCTAGTTGTCACCCTCAAAATCACTCTGTGTGTGAATGACTCTGATGGTGAACACTAGGACCACAATACAAGTTGGGTAAGGGAAAAACTGGATGCATCAAGTAATATACACAGGCTCTCCAACTGTAAGCTACTGTTTACTATTAATATTGGCAAGTGAGTTCTTTTTTGGCTTCAGTAGTTATATTGTTTAATAGCAGATATAGTAGTGGAAGGTCAAGAAAGATACAGTGATGCTGAGAATTCAAGCTTTCTGGAGAGAATAGCAGACTGTACGCTATTGTAAGAAGGGTTTTTTACCCCTTTATGTAGCCACTTACAGCAAGACGCTTACTTCCTTAAACTTACCATTAGCTCTTTGGAATATACAAAAAAGGATAAATTCATATAGCCTCATATTTCAATTCTGATATTGTGGCAGAAGTTATTTGTGCTGTGCCATCAAGCTATGGGTAAATCCTGTAAGTTTAAAGAATTATGTAGTTAGTAAGCAGTTCATGACAGAGAAGTGAGGGTGAAATCATCGTATTGGAGAAATAGACGAGAAAGAGACCTGAAACTAGTCCTGGGCAATACTGGAAATAACGCTATTCAATATATTTCAATGGAGAGCCAACATCTTGAGTGCGACACCAACATGGAGATTGAAAGACTGGTGCAGAATTGAAAGATAAATGCTGAACTAGAAAAAGTTCAAGCGTTAACAGCACTAACATTGTTGCAACAAGAAGTTATCCAGTACAAGGCACTGATTACACAGCATTGTAACTGCGGTGTGGCTCCTCATGTGCCTCAGCTGATTAACTGAAAATTAAACATTGAACTATAGCAATATAACCCTATGTATAAGTTATGTTTGTTTTGTATGGTCTATAGACTAGTAACATTACATAACACATTATTGCATCATATTATATCATAGAGTGTGAAATGGTACCAGACAACAGCTGGAATTTGCCCATAACCGAACTACCTTTCCTTGCACGTATATAGCAAGTGCAAGAAACACAACCACTAGCCAGACTGAACTAGATGATATAGGCTATATTGGCAAATATATTGTCTAGATGATATTATTGTGGCTCTATAATTTACCTCGATACAATATACTGTGTAGTTCAACGCTCACTGTGGGGCACTAGTTTGAGTATATTCTGGGCATCAATAAGAGTGATACATGTACAGTATTATGTTTTCACAAGTTTCCAGTGTTCTGATTTGCACAACGGTGTCTTCAAAAATTTACATCAGTTACCAAGCACCCAAGATTTTCTGCTGGCACAACAAAGGAGTCTTCCCATTGTGCGACAGTTTTGCTACACTCACACTCGAGGCCAGCAACAAAATTACATGGTATGGAAAGGGGGTATGGCGTACTCTGGTATTGGTGGAAAAGCCAATAGTACAAGTATTAGTGTGGTGGTGCATCATTAACATGGAGAGCCTTCAATTTTGTATTGCTGATGGCTTGTTGTGTAATGACTTTGTTCTGTCTCAGGGTCTTGATACACTAGCTACTGTAAAATTATCACTAGTAAGATTTACGTCAAATGAAGAGAAAAGGCCGGCAGGTACAACTTTAGGAAGAGGTGTAGTACTTACAAAAAGGTATTGGACCAGAACGTCCCCAGCAATTTGAAGACGTTCATGCAGAAATCCCAACACAAAATAATATATTTTTATCTAACTTCTTATCATTATTTTGTGTCCTCTTTGTAATTGTTAAACACTTTGTTTATAGTATGCATTTTCACTGCTTGTTTTTGTAGTTGCTTTGTACAGTGGTCCCTTGATTATCCAACTTGTTGGGCCCTGGATGTGTCCAGATAATCGAAAAGTTCGGATAATCAAAGCCCATTGATTTATATACAGAGCCTTGCTCAATTACTCTAATAGAATGCACACCTTATATAATACTCTAATAGAGCAGTCATCGCTACAGTTCGGATAACCGAAAGTTCGGTTAATCAATGGCTGAATAATTGAGGGACCACTGTAGCTATGCAAGGAAGAACAGTTTAGCTAATAGGATTAGTGGGTGTCACAGGTAATGCATAACATCATACCAAGTCTGTTGCACTAATATATTGTAGTCACACAATTCCTGTAGGTGCTTGGGGGTATGTTTGCAAACCCCTAGCCTTCTAAAATTTTAGTCTTGTGCGCTGCACAAAACCAATGCTATAAAATTGTATTATAAGTCTTAATGTTTCTGGGAACACTTTACTACCAAAATCCACCCTGAAAATCACATAGCTAACTCCATTTCCTTTGTCTATGTAGCTCCTGTGCACTCATCAATTTTCCTATCAGCTACAACCACACTTTTAAATATTCACTATACAAGCTGTTGTTCGAGGTTTTAGAAAAAAAGCAGATCTATAGTGAATCATAAAAGTCACTCCAAAACATTGTTTCATAGTTAATTCAGGCCTTTGCAGAAAATTATGAAGTAAAACAGCACTAAAACAATAATTATTTTTGGAGGCGCTTAACACATTTCAATGCCGTAATGCCATTTTTTGTGATTTCAAAGGCAAAAGTATGAAGTTTGGCCAGTAGAAAAAGGTCCCAATGTGATACACTATGGTGATTTTATCATTCACATGAATTGTAAATAAATTGGGGGCACGCACACTTTATCAGAGGGGATTTCAGCTGAAACCATTGCAACCCTCCTATATCCGCCACTGAGTTTATTGTGTACCTGCAACCGGTGAAGTCTTTATATAGCTAGTAGTCTTACAGACCCTAAAGAATGGTCTGGTGTAAGAAGTGTGGTGCTCCTGGAATGTTGGTAGCTCCAACCAGATCGTTCCATTCAATTTTGTTACATAATGTATATGTTTCAAAGGATTTATAACCGATGGTTACACAGGAAATGGATTTATAACCAATGGTTAATTAAATGTGAAGGAAAGGTGCTTCAATTTGATGATCCTACATACACTTCTATGGGTAAAAGCAAACAGCTACCGTTTTGAGAAGATTGTTGTTAAAGAATACAGAGGACAGGCTCATTTGTCTTACTGCATAAGACACTACTATGATTCAGTGATACGGTACACTAGACAATGTGTTTGGCATGAATAATAATCTCCACTCAAAAGTGGAAGAATGTTGAAGTAATGCAGCAGATCACAGCTGAGAAGACAATCCAGAAGTTGAGATCCGTTTTCTCTACTCATGGTGTGCCACAGGAGATAATCACTGACAATGGGCCTGCATTCCACAGTGAACAGTTCCAGGTTAAAGAGAATGGCATCAGGCACACATTTTCAGCACCGTATCAATTGTCCTCAAATGGTCTAGCTGAGAGAGTAGTTTAAACTATGAAGCAAGCTCTCGACCAGATGCAAGGTCCTGGAACAAACAATAGCTGACAAGCTATCTAACAACATCACATACTTTGACAGGTGTGGCTCCTTCCAAATTATTAATGGGTTGTCCAATACTCCCAAGAGTAACTATGAACTGTCTAATGCAGATACCTGCTGAATAATTTCATTAACGCATGTTATAATATATATTAGCACAGAAAGTATAGTAGGCTAGAATGGGCTACACTAATCTCTTTGCAGTACAGTACAGAATAGTATAATATGGTAGTATGGCCTCTTTATAAGTAGGATGGTAGGATAGTGATCATGAGAAAAATAATGCAGCATTGGTGTGACTGGAATGCACTGAAATAGCAAAACAATATCAAACACTAGATTTCTGCATTGTTACAATAAGCTCTATTACCTCTCTAGCACAGCTGGTTGGGTAGTATAAATAAGCTGCAAGGAACTTCTTTTGCAATTTTGCAATTCTTCTTGGAGAGAATGTTCAAATTGGAAGAAAGATTCAAAGATGGAAAAAGTAGATGTTAGTGGCATCACAGGTGTATACAGATAAGTGGAGTTTTGCTCCCACGAAGAAAGGAAAAGGTGCACCATTCTTTGATGGAGACATATCTGATGAAAAGAAAAAGATGAGACTTTGCAGTTTTGATGCGTCTGTATGAAAGCAATTGCTGGAAGAACGTGGCAAACCTGCTGTCCTAGATAATTGTGAGGTAAAGAAGACTTGGTATGGTGGTGAGTATGAGGTAAATACATGTAGCACATAATATAGGTTATCTCAATACTATTCATATTACAGGTGTTGGTGGGCAAGAAAACTACAATATTAGAGTCCCCTAGAAAGTATACTGTACAAGAAGAAGATGGCATTAAGTGATATATCTGATATTGCAAAATTAATTGTGAAGGCAAGGTGCTTCAACTTGATGATCCTACATGTACCTCCATGGGTAAAAGCATCAGAATGAGCCATCCCTATTCGTCTAGAGCAATGAAACTCTACGAGGCTATCCACTCTTGCCCATAAATTTGTTCACTGTTGCAATGCCTCCAGGACAGTTGTGGTATTTCCGTCATAAAGACGACAACCTAGAGACAGGCGTTATACTAGATGTTGGAGATAAAGCATCGAAGTATGGACCAATTAAGGCCATGAAGGTGCAGAATATACAAAAAGATCAGCGTGCAGCACCTTTTCCCTTTCTTCACCAATTAAGGCCATGCAGTTTGTAACTTGAGTTAAACTAAGTTGCCCCACATGATGGAGTGGTGACAGTCCCTCCAATAACTGATAACCACAATACAGGATCAAGAGAAGCCATCCCTATTCTCTCAATTATTCATCTACTATTTATTAATCCAGTACTGGATCATGGATTTGTTTTACTGATAATGAAGACTGTGGTGAATAGTGTAATTTTGCATTCTGCATAGTATTGTCGTCAACGTTTCAGTACCCACATGAAACTGATCAAATTGCAATGTGCATACAGACTGAGAGTCTCCTAATATGAGCTACAATTTAGATTACTAGTGCTTTTAATAGCTGTCAAATTCAGTGCAAGGATTGGTGTTATCAGATATGTACTTATTCCCAAAGTTGGCTTGTCATCTGAGAGGACAACCCTGAGGGTACATATGATCATTCACTGCAAAACAAATCAATGAAGAAAATGTTAAATCTGCTGGCAAATCAATTAAGATAGCAAACTTTGCTGTACCAAGTTTAACTATACAATATAATAATAATTTAATTATTTTTATTGTTCCAGCGCTTCACCACGGATTGACTGGTGCAGATAAATTAGTGTAAATCCGTGTATTTTGTGAAATACAAAAATAACTGCAATCCTTGATTTACGCGACGCCATGGCCATCCATGCACATCTGATATAGTGTGAAGGGAGTTAACCTGGCTGAAACATAAGTCCACTTACAATTTAATCGTCGATATAAAATGGAGTTTGAACATCCACAGGTTCATGGTATATTGCTGCAGTAGTCTTGTAATATTGAGCACACAAGACAAGTTGAGGCAAACAGAGTGAGAGGGTTCCTTCAGTGTAATCTAAGTGCTCACAGATGTTAAAGCATCGTGCTACTTGATGTTTGTTCGCCCAATACTAGGGTATGCCTGTGTAGCCTGGTTACCACACCAAATGTAATGTACAAGCAATAGAAATGGTACAAAACCATGCTGTAAGATATGCACTAAACAAGTTCAGAAATGACTAGTATACTTGGATGGCCCACTTTAGAAAGTAGACATAACACCTTGAGAACTTTATGATGTATAAAATTATGAACAATTTGGTAGATGGACCTACTGATACAATTCTGTTGCCATCAACGTTGCAGCTAAGAGGACACACTGAGAAACTTCAACAGCTACCATGTAGAGTGAAGGCATACACATATTCCCTTTTTATTCCACAAGCTATCAAATTATGGAATAGTTTACTCAAGTACCTGAAGTTCACCAGATTTACAAACTCTCAGAGAGACTTTATATAATCTACACTAATTATACTACTTACCTATCACACTTGTATACACATGTATGACAAAATTCATACTTGAGTTTGTACATTAATGGAAATAAATAAATGAATATGTTAATGATTACAAATGTATATTATATAGTTATACAACAGCCATGAGTGCTCTGCCTGATATAAACGCACGAGCCTGAGGGCCGTTAGGCCCGAAGGCAAGTGCGTTTATACAGGCAGAGCACGAGTGCACGTTGTATAATTGTTATGTACCACTCACCTAATAGGTGGGGAGAGTCTCACAAGACAGCTGTAACACTTATAAAGGCCAGGTTTCTAACATCAATTGTGGGTAACCAAGCCGGACGTTGCGATGACGTTCCCCCTGCAGTACTGCAGCCACCTGAGATATTGAAAGCTAGTACGCTATGGGTTATATCACTAACCTGCATTCGCTGTTCAACTCTCATCATGTAGTGCTCAGCATGCCAGCGTGCCATATAGACTAAGCACCAGACTAATCGCCATAGTGATTCTCTCGAGCAAAAAAAAGTAGCTAAATAGACGTTTTAAGTAAACAAAACCTATTCTCTTGAGTGAAAAAAGCAGCTAAATAGACGGTTTAAGTAAACAAAACCTAACTAATAAACGAGATACTAGTCTAATTCTTACTATTCACACTGGCTAAACTCGAATCTGTTGGCATGACAAAACTGGTTACCACAATCGAACGTAAAGGTTAGTATTATTTAGAATATATTTGTTTTATTGAGTCATTGTTGAAGTGGACTACAGTTTAATCTGAGCTAAGATGGCACCAGACTAGTAAGATGTATAAGTACGTTTATATATATGTAGACTAGAGTTGTGGCCACCCGCGTTGGCTTTTTCGATCGCCATTGGCTGCTTGTAAACATTATACGTATTGGTGATGTTATGGCCCACAATCGACCTTTACATGTCAGGCTATAAAAGAATTCGAGTGATCTGTGAAGTGTCTTTCCACCTATTAGGTGAGGTGTCGTAGTGGTCTTGGCCACCACAAAACCGCAGCCAGTGCAATATCTGTATATTGCACTGCGGTCGGTGCATTATAACTTATAATGCACTCGTTGTGGTCTACAAAACCACAACCAGTACGTTATAAGTTATAATGCACTCGCTGCGGTCTGCAGCAGTGCAATATACAAATTATGGCACTGGCGGTGCCTTTGAACTGCCCACGCAGAGTGGTACATAACCTTAAAATTGTTTTACTTGAATGGAAAGGTCATAAGTTTCAGCCTAAGAAATTGAATATTTAATGGCCAAGCCTTGACAGTGCTGCCGTACACAACGAGATTATTACGCTTAGCAAGCTGCTTCAGAAATGGCCAGTCGATACATGAAGCTTCATGCATTGCACATTGCTTTGAAATTATAGTAACTGGCATATTTGAAACATGGAACAACCATATCTATGTAAGAAGCTTTTCTACTGAGAAAAGTGACCCTAAGACAAGTGCCAACATCATCATCTCAACCTGTGCTAATGTTTGTGAGCCACCCTTCAGAAAAAGCCATGCTGCCTTTCATAACATTCAAGTGCCCAGCTCTTTATCAGACTCTACAGAACATTTACCACTCTGAAGTCCGAATGATCATTCCATCAGCAGGGGACATCCCCTCTTCAGAAGGCACCACGCAGGGAGATCCCCTAGCAATGAGTATGTACGCTTTGGCTGTATGCCCCTGATCCGTGATTTGAAGTTGAAGACCCAAGAGATCAACCAAGTGTGGTTTGCTGATGATGCCACAGGTGCTGGCACTTGTGTTTCATTGAGAGCATGGTGGGATTATCTTTCAGCTGTGGGCCCGAAATATGGGTACTACTCAAATGCTTCTAAGACTTTCATACTGGTTAAGCCATCCTGCCAGCAGAGGGCAAGGTACTAATGTTTCAATATGTTTGGATGGGAGATGTCACTTGGGAGCTGCCTTGGGTTCAAGTAGTTTCATTGAAGATTACATCACTGCTAAAGTTCAGTCCTGGTCTGAGGAACTGTCCTCTCTGGAAAACATTGCTTTGACCCATCCACATGCTGCTTATGCCCAGGTATTTCTCATCTCCTCCAGCCACTGGAGGACGCTATCAGTCAGTTTTATATAGCTTTAACTGGACAACCCCCTCCATCTGATGTTGAACGTGCCCTTCTGGCTTCGTCAGTGCGATTAGGTGGCCTGGGACTTACTAATCCAGCCACCATTTCTGATTGTTGCTACCAGTCTTCCCGTAAGCTGACTGCTCCATTAGTTGAAGCTATTACTTCTTAGGATGTTGAATGCTTTGATCCTGCTCAGACGGTTCAGCTTTGGAAGGAAACCCATAGCCAAAACCGTGTCCATCAAAATCAATAAGCTAATCTTCTGTTTGTTGATCTTCCTTCCAATCTGCAGAGGTTTGTGGAGTTAGCGAAAGAGAAGGGCTCCTCCTCCTGGTTATCAGTGATCCTAGTGGAGGCACATGGATTCTTTCTCAGTAAGGGTGATTTTCGTGATGCCCTCCTTCTAAGGTATGAATGGTCTTTGCCAAATGTTCCTCGTCATTGTCATTGTCGGAGGGATTTTTTTTCCTTAGTTTGGCCCCTTTTCTGTTACACCTTTTCAGCTATAAGTCACTAAGTCTAAGTCCTTGAAATTAGGTTAGGTAATCCTAAGGCTGCAGCACATGTTGCTGTCAGACCTTCAGTGCTGGTCACTGTAAAGTGCTAATAACAATAACAAGTAATATGAGTACACCCACCTAGCAGTTACTAGTTGAATACTAACAACTAGCAACGAAGAATCAATATCCTTGGCCACAAAGTGCTCAAATACACAAGGACTTAAATTTATTAAAATAATATTATGTAGTTGCAGGAATTTAGACATGTTGATGTTAATTAGTTTTACTTCTTTGCATCACCTGAGGTGTTTTGATATACCTACCATCACCTGAGGTGTTTTGATCTACCCATCATTCATTTAAAGATATAGTAAAGCACTGCCAACAATTCTCTGCATTTAAAATCTGCTAAATAAAAAATAAATAGATAAGAATCAGTTGTACAGAGTTTAGGACCATACAGAAAATCTATAACCTCATTAATTTGCAATAAATCTGTATACATTTCCTGCAACCAATACCATTGGTACTGCCCCACTCAACTTATCTGCTTGCTCAAGTAGTTTATTATTTTGTTTCTAATTCAAGCACTTTGCTCTTGTAGTGACTGCCAGCACATCTTGGAGTTTGCAAATCATGCTATGTAATTAGATTCTTTTTATTATTATTATTATAATGCTTTACAGTGTACGATACAAATAGGGATATGATTACAAAGACGGAAATTAGTTAGGAATACACTGAAGGTCTACTAGCATAGCTAGTAGCCTAAAAAGTTTAAAACTAAAAGTAGGTGTAATTACAATTAATTATTCTGGGGAAGGAGTAAAACTCTATATCTATTGTCAACCATGTTTAATTTCAGGAGACTTGTTAAATGATGAAGTTGTCCGTTGTATATTATGACAGTTCTCAAACATCACTAGATTACTTTTAGTTGAAGTAGTACATAGAATTACAGTGGATGTGCTAACGACAGGAGCTTATAAGCGCTGAAGGCACCTTGCAGCACTTATGAGCTCCTGCTAATGATCATTGTTGAACAATGTATAAAGCTAGAACAGGTGGCTGTGTCTGGGACTTCTTTCATAGTAGGTTCTTTGCTAATTACATGAAACTATTAAAAAATCCCACTCAAATGATTTTATGGACATTGAGGAAAGTAACATTACATACACACCTTGTGTTTGCCATCAACTAATGCATTACACATCACTGATACAACTACCCAATCGACAAAATCTTCAAGCTAAGAAAAAGTGTTTTGACAGATCAGTGTATTATTAGCATATTTCAAATCCCTGACATAAGGAAGTTAAAGTGACTATTACAGGAACAATGCGATGGAAGGAAGCCCTTCAAATTGTAGTCATTATTTCACAGTCTCTAAACTGTATATTTTTGTGTTTGCTCCTTATACATGGTTACAAATTGTGTGCATGTATATGTTATTGGTCTATCATGGCACAACACTCCACGTGTTTTGGAAGACCAAGGAAATATTGTGAAGGATGGGAAAAAAAGGACAGCTTTGCGAAGAAATTATGAAGGGCAAGCTTATGTTTTCATAATCCCTTGCCTGTAGACATTGTTCTATTAACAGGTGAAGCATCGCCTGAATTGAAGATAATCTGCTATGTTGACAAGATGATGGAGCTTATCAGGTGTCGTCGTAGATATTGTCCTTTACCATGTAGAATAACCAGGATAAATGTATATATGGCTTACCAATCACCACACTCTGATTGAGTAGATTAAATTGTAATTCTTATTGCTACATCCTAGGCAAATTAATTGAACTAGTGAAGAATCAAGGTGCATTGCAGAAATGGAATTTCATTGCCATTCCTTCGTAACAATTCCTAAAAGTATACTTTATATATAGAACGCTAAGGGTGAAATGACACAGACAATTAAGTACTTAGGATACCTAAACATCATGACCAACACACACACACAAGTGTACTGATCACTCTAAATATATTTTAAAGGGATTCCATTAGAAAATTTTTCTACCACTGCATGATAGTGCATAATAACACAATATATCATAGATCAGAACTATACTCGGGTACATGGTAGCATTGTTTTCCAATAACAATACCACGGGAACACATGTAGACTAAACGAGTTAAAATAACTGAGTGTTTACCAGACTGCTGTCACTATATTTACAAAACGCCAATGAAACCAAGAACCTGGGGGGTCATCCCCATTCATAATATTAAAAACATAATATGAACATGTATTAATGTGTATTGCCAATCTTGACTTGAAATTTTCCTGCTGTTGACTTTACTTTTGTAAAGGATGTACAAGCTGTCTCTGACTCCTAGCTGTCTCAGACTCCTCTAAGGAGCATGGGTGAACTGCTTATGGTATCAGTAGGTGACATGCTGACCTTGCAGGTCACCACTAGGATGTGTCACGTGGCTAGGCCCTGGCGTATTTGCCCAAAATTTTTATCTGTTCTCCTCTTAAGCATTGATTAAAAATTAAGCCAATTATGCTTTCAAAATCAAGATTATGCTCTAGAACTGCCTGTTTTATTAGAGTACATTAGTGTTCTCTGACTGCTGTATTTGAGTAAGTGACTGCTCTATTAGAGTATCTCAATCTTATTTCTGTGAATAACCAACAAAAATAATGGTTTTATTAAGTTATATTACATGTTTTCAAATATGGCATGCACTAATAATACTATTTCTTTTTCTTACAAGTGTGAGAACCTTCTCCATATATGGCATAGCCAGTGCCTAAGCAGCCAAGCAGAAGCAGCAAAACCTCTTGTTGGTGATTACTTGTACACAAAATCGATCACAAATAATTTTATTTCAGACACAATAGCTCCAACAACATCAGAACACCTCAGTATACACCACACCAACCACTACATTATGATTAAAATTCTGTACCACAAACTCTACCATACATAGTCCCCAACATTTCACTTGCGTATGTGCTAATCTAAGCAACTGATATAGCAGATCCAGAAATAAAATATCTTAACATCTTGTTGGGTAAACTGAACAAGTATGATTCTTGAGTGGATGCTGATTGTAACTTTATTTTACCTATAAGACCTTAGCAATGGAGGACTATAGAGGTTATTCCTATTGTAATTGGTTGATTAGGGACTTAGACTCCAAATGTGTTGAAGTTCTTAATTTCTGGTAAATATCCTTTACATAGATCCACTTATTAAATCTACCATTCTTCACTCCACTCACTTGTACAGGATTGTCTGAGTAACAGTGTATAACAGGTAAAAAACAAAAAAAAAAAAACATTATTCAGACCCAGAAATGAATAGCTGTATGAACAGTTTAACATAGCTAGCCAGACACCAACTCTCAAGGTCACACAATTCAGTGATCTTTACAAGAGTTGATACCCAGGACTATGTTAGTGACACATGTGACAGTGTTAGTCTATTGACTGTGGTGGGCTAGTTGTCACCCTCAAAATCACTGTGTGTGAATGACTCTGATGGTGAACACTAGGATCATCAGAGTGAGCCTGCATGTCTATTTTACTTGATGTATATTGTTTAATTAATAATTTTATAGAGCCATATAGTGAGTCAAACTGACCCACTGATGCATAAAATCTATACATAACACATAACCTTTTCAATAGTCCCTTACCAAGCATGTATCTTTAGTGTCAAGATCAAGACCTTTTGGTTCTGTGCTGCTCATGTTTAGTAGAGGAAAAGCATGCCAGAGATTTCATGTTCTGTCAATGTTATAAATACAAGCCCACGTGCAGAATAAGAGAGTCATGTGCATATAAAAATGCTAAGTTGAAGTAGTGATAAAGGAATTAGAGAAGTGCTGCCTAATAGAATTGACAAGACTAACCTGTTATGCTGAAGTCTGATAGCAGTGCAATATAATTGTCTACAATTGAAATAACATAGCAAGGAAACTAAGGAGGTAATTCTTACAATAACTTAAGTAGCAGTGTACTGACACAATGAGACACAACAAGGCCATTCACAGTGAGCAACCCACAGCACAAGCTAAAAGGTGACATGTCATACAAGTCTCCTATCAACTTTTTTACCACAGCTGACTTTGCAAATAGAAACAATCACCTTAATCTAATTATAAAATTGCGTATAAAACATCAAACGCTGAGTCGTTCATGTCCCTTGTACACTGACATGTCTTAAGTATACTTACATAAATGATATCCCATGATGAGCCAATTACAATTGGCAAATACAATTGTTAATCTTTTTTGATCACTTTAGCTAATAGTGCTACAAGCAAACAAGCAACAAAATGTGTGTTCATAATTGAAAATTATCATTGTTTTACAGTAGAGAAAAATTACTGCCAAATGCTAAAAGATACACCAAGATGCAGCTCATCTCCACCAATTGTCCTTCTTTGCTTGTTCCTTTCAAGTCTCTAACCAAGTAAACATAACATTTAATCGAGTAAATATGGTAAATTAAATCAACTCTTATAATTGTACACTTTTTAGGTAAATCACTTCCGATATCACGCTGAAAAGAAGACGCAATATAAAGGAAGAGGCTGCAAAAAGACCTCAGAACAGTATAGTGCTTTTTGCATGTTTGTGTAGTGTGTGTATGTGCTTGTTCCTTTCAAGTCTCTAATCGGCTTTTGCCTTGCTCAATCCACTTAGAAATTCGCTCCTGATTAATCAGTTGAATTGGGGTTAGTGATTAGCTGACGGTGACAAGCAACACTAAATATAACATTGCAATTATCTACCAGCATCCTCGTCTACCTCAAAATTCACACACTGAGTTCTGCTGACTAAATCAGGAAGTACTGCATGATAATTATCATCGAATCATTGAAAGAAAGTCAGTACTAGATTTTTTAAAAAGCAGCTAGCTTATGAAAATTTACCAGATATCTTTCTAATCTTCAAGATCACAGTTACACATAGGCCACAGCAGACATACAGTTTACTTGCAGGATTATAGAAGACTGCGAAGTTGAAGAAGCAATAAAGGAATTTAAGAAATGTTGTCTAACAATTGGCGAGACCATCTATTTCTGATATTCTATCTTGTGCCATGGTAATTATGGTAAACAGTCAATGGCATACAGGGGCATTTTCCCAAGGCCATGATCATAAATCTACTAGCTAAGCATGATGTTCTATGCCAGCATAAACCTCGGGAGCAATGTTAGGGAACTGTCCCATAAGATTTGCTCAACTTTATTTCTTTTCCAATGTGCCTGAACATTGTTGAGAGATAGAGGTCTGATATTTTGAGAACGTCACAGCTACCTAACAACAAATTCTTAGGTTTGATATCCCTATGCACCATTTGTCTGCTGCGTAAATACTCGATTCTGTTTAGTAACTGCACAAAGTGATGCGTCATTCCTGGCACCATGCCTTCATCTGCTTCAATTCTCTAAAACCACAGGCGTACTCTAAGAACAAGTAGTAAATGCTACCTTCTGTTCGTTGTCCAAAATCGGCTATAATGTTATCGTGTCGCAACATTTTCATCTCCTTCTTCAGGTTGGCAGGGTCAAAGTCCAAGTTTTCTGTTGATTCTATAATCTTTACTGTTACATGCTCTTCGTTTTGATTAATGACAAGTTTGTAGAACTCTACAATACAAAATGCTGTAATCATAGTCATGCTTGCATTCAAGAGGTACTCAAAATGTATGACTTACAGTTCTCCTTCAGTTATTCGCTACGTAGTATTCTTAATAATAGTATTGAAACTGTTTAAGGTTTGTGTGTATCTTAGCTCACATCTAGATATACCTGATGTTCAGCTTTATGGTCAACAGTGTCGTGTAGGTGAGTCTGATCACTGTATTGCTAGTAAAACTGTTGGATGAATACTTGCCTACTATTTCACCATAATTATGTATGTATTTGTCCACTAGAGAAGATTTCTGATGATTCAGTGATATGGTACACTAGACAATGTGTTGGAGTGAATTCATTAGTCTCAGTGCACCACAAGGTATAACAATCACACATTACAAGCAATCAGGATGTTTTGTGGAAATATCCCAGAGAAACTTATTACTGAAATGCTATGCAGCCATGCAGCAAGCAGTAGACAATATTACATATCATGGATCCTCTGGCTTAGGGATATGCCTAAAGTGAGTGAGCAGAATAGTACTGGTGCTATGATGGAGAAAGATGAACTGGTTGCAGTTACAGAATAGCAGAATATATTGATGGTCTTATGCAATATCTATATTTGGCTGTAGACTGAATAGTGTCTTAGAATTAATTGTTGAGTGAGTTGATTGTAGCTTAATAGGATTTTGTTTATTTTACAAGCTGTATGTGTGCTTAGCTTGGTGCTACGCTACCTAGCCAACTGCTGTACGTGTGCTTAGCTTGGTGCTACGCTACCTAGCCAACTAAGTGTGTATAATGTAAGTGTGTATAATGTAAGTGTGTATAATGTAAGTGTGTATAATGTAAGTGTGTATAATTATACTTCTTTAATATATACATGGCTACACAGCTAGGCTAGCTAACTAACTACAACAAAATATTCAGTTATAAAGATAGCTAGCTGGAACAGCATACACTTGGTTCACCATATTATCATGTTATAAGGTTGCCTGAATTAAATTTTAGGCTTTGGTTTAATAGAATTTGGTTTAATGATTCTTAACACTGTGGTTAGTTAATATATCACTGTAGGTTGTCATTATAGCACTGTGGCTTTCTATACAGAAAACTAGACAGTTGGCAGTTCTGTACAGTAAATGTAGTACTAGTGGTCCCTTTGATCTTCTTGCCCAAAATTCTTTACTGAACATAATTTGCAAGGTATACGGAGTCAAGGTATGGTCCTTTCATTGGTGAACAGAGGTCCTGGATTGACATGCTAGTCTGAAACTTTACTACAGTTTACAAAAAGGAAAGAGATTGCAAAATTGCTGAGATACCTGATGAATAAGTGTGTGTGTGTATTTACCAACATACCATGTGCACTTGCAGATTATTAATGCCAAGGATGCAGATATGCTACATACACGAAAGATGATAATGCTGGCTACGTCACTGTGATTGGATTTAACAAAGCTGTATTTAGGGTGACAACTGAACATATTCCAGATATTGTCGAAACAGTTTGCACAGAATTCCTCACCATGAAAAGCATTAGCGCAACCGATCAGTTTCAAGAAGGCCTTAATGTTCTAAGTATAAGCAACCTTATAAAGGTTCATCGGATCAGTTGGAATATATGACACCTACGACATATCACTTCTGCGGTGTGCACTAATTAATTGTCACTTCCGAAATGGGATTGTGTGCATGCTGGCATACATCACGTGATCCTTGGTACAAATGATTTAATATGTCTCTCTTGGACATTGGTCCAGTGTTGCTTGGTGGAATAGGAGAAATCATAGTGTTACTTAGGCAGCATTATCTCTTGGCCTCACAATGTACATGCACAAGGTATACAATGTATTACTTGCTTACTAGTAGCAAACTTGATGCATAGGTGTGGACTACGTATGGAGGAAAGACCCTGAAATAATGTGTCTGATGAGGTGGTGCAGACAATGTAAAGGGCAGAAATGCATGAGAGGGTAGTTTCTTCTCAAAATCAAAATTATCATTGCAAAAGTGGCTATTTATACTCCAGTAACTGATGTCATTGATGATGCTGAGATTGACACTCGTACTGGTATAGACATATACCAGTGGCTACGAGAAGTATGCACTACAAAGCTATTGCAGGCACCAATTATTCTCAGGGGACCAGGGACTATTGTCCAAGTTGATGAAAGCTTGTTTCGTCATAAACCTAAGGTAAGACATGTAAACAAAGTTTAACATATTGATATGAAGTTTATTATGCACACAGAACAAGAGGACGACACACCCAACAGCCAATTTGGATTTAGGATGGTGGATAGATACATCATATGTTCCAGCTCTTGGGTGCATTGAGATAGTCCAGCGAATAAATACTGTGACACTATTGCCAATTAACATTATCAATACCCTTGTGGCTCCTGGCACTGTGGTTCACAGACGAAAGGGCAGCTTATAACCGTATAGGATCACTACCAAATATATCTTCACACTCAACAGTGAATCACTCCTTCTAAACAATATCACAGTGCAACAGGAAGAGACCATCCAAGCAAAAGAGGTTGCCATTCAAGTAAAGGAAAGTCCAATACAAGAAATTTGTTTTAAGCCACCTGATGAGCCAAGATACCCTGCATTGTTGGAGCATTTCCTCTAAGAATTCTACTATTGCCACAATAAAGTTGACATGAAGTCAACCAGAAAGTTCAATGCCATTGAAATGCGCAAGAATTTGAAGAATGATGCAACCTGTATTCCCATAAAGCCAAAAGAATTTTAAATCTCAGCTGCTAAGAAAGTTAAATGTCATGGAAATCCAACATTATGGTCATTGTGTAACTTTGATTCTTTGTCATTTAGAACCTTACATCAACACTTCAGCAATATCAGTTTCATATAGTGGTCTATTTCATGTTATCATGTTTAAGTTGTTGTTTTCAGAGAAATGAAAAAGGTAAATAAATGAATCAACTCTAATACTAGCTCTATTTTCTCTATCAGCCGCAAACAATTGACTTGTCTTACTTATGTTCAAAACATGATGGGAATAGGAAGAGACATGATGGGAATAGGAAGAGGCATGATGGGAATAGGAAGAGACATGATGGGAATAGGAAGAGACATGATGGGAATAGGAAGAGACCAGCTGTTGTTGTCAGATTCTCTGTACACGTACGCTTATAATTATCTGTCATTAATGACTGACCCTCTCTTGTATAGCAAAATAACATTTACTTGGGGAATTAGTTTCAATATTATGTGCAGTGATATTAATAAAAAGAAAAAAATTAGTTACAAAAAAAATCCTGCTTTTACTTGACGCTTTCACATATTATACTACAGCAATAATCAAAAAAATATTAAATACTGTGATATTAAGTTTCAAATTGTATCATGACATTTAGCTTCTACACTATCATCATGGGTTTAAAATACTTGTAAATGACTACTATATAGTTCTTCACAAGAAGTAATCAGCAATGATTAGTTGTAGATTAGAAAGTCTAGTAATGATTAGGCTTTAACGACATCTCATGTAACATAACCTACAGAGATTGCAATTTACAGAATCAAATCATGTGCTTAAAAAACAAAAACAAAAAAAAATGAAACATAGTGAACTGGTTAAAGACCAGATGGAGAGAAAGTACACACCTATGGAGAGAAAGTCCTAGTTGATGCCGCTCTAATGGAATCACTGAAAGAGCAATGGGATTACTTTGGAGTGTTGCATTTAGTGATCGTAAATCACACCACCCAGTTTTTCACAGTTGGTTTTTACAGTGTAAAGCTGAAGACTTTTGTCACTGTATGCTGGGCTCCCTTAGGGAAGATATTGGGTTAGGTTCACCACCAAAGATTTTCTATACTAACGACAGCGAATCAGTCAATGCTTTGTAAAAAGAATGTCTTGGATACAAGAAGCATCAATGGGCTTTATTTAACTCAAAAATAAAGGAAATGGTACAACAGAAACAAGAAGTTGAGAAGGCCATTATTGGATATGACCAGTACCAATTACGGCCACAGTTCTCCTATTTGGCTGTTGTACAGGAGAAGTGGTTTAGAATGACACATGAGCAATGTCAGCAGTTTGTAAGGAAGTTTCATACAGCTACAATCCATCACATGAGAGAATCTACTGTAGCTGCCAATACCAGTAGCAATGCAGACATCCAACCTTGAATGAACCCAGCTCATCTGCTGAAGCTGTAGGGAAACTAAGCACAACTACAAGTCCCTCAGTTTTACTAGATGAAGCAGCTAGTAAAATTAAACTTCCGTACACCACACTGGAAGGAATATGGAGGAAAGCTACTTTAATAACAATTGAAACTAATGCTGCTGTGTTTGCTCCTTGACTTAGCAAGATGGTTAAGTCCAAATCAGGATCAGCCCCACACTTGGTAAAGATTTCCAATTGTTAATACCTATGTGACAGTCATTGTCTACAGTTCAAACCAGTGAACATATGTAGTCATGGTACTACTCCTAATTTAATGAAATTTGGCCTCACATGGAATGCTTCCTGGAGCTGGTCGCAAGGATAGTAAAGCACCACAAAAGAAGGCTAGATCAAAGTAGGTGCCATCTGATGAGAACCATGTTGCATTGAACACTAGTGTGACATACAGATACTGCTATGGAGACAAGACTGTATCTTCTACTGGTCTTGTCTTATCAGCCACCGTCTTCAACTGCTACTACAATTCAACAGTCCTACTACCATCAATCAATGGATAATAGTTCGGATCCTGTGTTGTGTCCTCTAATTCATTATTTACAGTAACCACCTCATTCACCTTATCAGTCGTCATTTGTGCCATATGTACCCTATCAGCCATCTTATCCAAATCATCAACCACATATTCTTCAACTCACCAGTCACCCTCTTCACCAAATCCATCACATTGAATCAACCATCCAGATGGCTGCTTATCAAGGAACACCACACTAAAAGAGTAGCAATCCAGAAGTCTGTGTTAAAGTTGGTAATATCTCTATATGTAATGGATGTCGAAAGTCATTTATCAGTCAGATGAAGTTGTTATTCAACATGCAGAGTTTCGTAATTACACAAATCCTTGTACTGGTTTGTCTGCTTCAAAGTACGGCAAAGCCATTGCAGAGAAACTAAATTTTCCACAGAAACAACAACCTTGTCAAGAGTTTGCACTAGTACTAGACTATGTCGACGATGACTGTTAATTGTAAACAACTACTTATAACTGGACAATTCATTTAGGTTGTAATTATTAATAGTTACATTTAAAGTTTTGCTATTTAACAAGAAAAACAGCTTTTCTTTAAATAATACATAGTTGAAAGTGTTACTGTACAGCATAGTACTTTGATGAATTGACTCGCTGCTAAATATTGAGATATCAGATTATCGGTAGTCACATGACCTTGATGAGGAAATTTCGATGGAAATCCAGCATTTTTTCCCTGTATAATGACATTGTATTCTCTGTGTGTGTGTGCTATCTGACATCCACACCACTGGTTCCTCATAATCGAACATAACAGTTACATTATCTGCTCTAGAAGCACTCTTCCATCCACTGCCTCTTTCATCTTCATGAGCTTCTACAGACAAACTGTGCCCCACCTATCCCAGGTTGGCAGAGGTGGGATTTGCAACACTAATAACACACCCAGCTATACTTGTGACAAACGCCACTACCCTCAGTACAAGTCTTGAGTCCTACAACTCCTTACCTGCTTCCCAACCTGGGGTAGCCAGGTGATGTGTGCTAGGTGCATAATAGGATGTGACTTGAATTCTATAACAAGTATCCAGACAGTTGGTTCAGTTATAGCAGCTACATATTTCTTAGCACAAAAAATGCATTACTTGGCTGCTACTCTGAACCACTACATGTTATAATTCAAGATTAATCTATTCGAAGACCACCCATGTTTTCACATTCAGAATGTCTTGATTCTATTTAGTGCATATCATTTACTACTATTGTGCTGTGTTTCCAATTATTTTGTGTTTGGTAAAACATATACTGTGTGGAAGCTCCATGATACTTAGATACACTATACTAAGTGTCTATATTAAAAAAAAAAACTATACTAAGTGTCTAAATTAAAAAAAAACATAGTTTAGCACTTCGCTAGCTAGGACAGAAGCAATGAGGCAGTGTAATAATAATAGTAATGTAGTTCACAGCTTGTAACAGTACGATGGATCACCATAACAACCCATACAAGCCTCCAATTTGTCGTGACTACTGTTATTCTGCTATTCCTTATTCCACCTTTTACAGATTCCTGGTTTATATAATTAGTTTTACAAAATCAGTGAATGTGAATAAACATGCTTTCCTAGGTGTTAAATGTTTAAAAGAGTATTTATTATTGTCAGCAGTTGCCAGTTCTCCTAGTCTGTCACATATACCACTTGACTGTATTCATTTGTAGCATTATACACCTTTAATCATGGGGTAAAGTGCTAAGTGACCACACCTTTATAGTATAAGATCATCTTGTTATAGTGGTCACCTCTAATAGGCGCTAAGAAGAGTATTCTCATTGGAAAGAAGGGTATATATTGTGGGAATTATCATCAGACAGACTCATCAATTTATTACATACACCCACCGAAATCACTACAAGAGAAGACTAAATGCTAGCAGATTAACATCTTTTGAAGTTCATAAAATTGTGGGCATTGAAGATAACAGAACCGATCTTGCTTACATTGCTATACAGTTGGTAGAAAGTCACGTATCTCAAAAAAGAGATCTTTAAAACATTGTACACAATATGCTACATTGATGTGAAAGAGATACTGTAGTATAATATTAATCCCACCATCATGTATTGAGATGTAAAAGTCTTAGCAGCAAACAAAATGGTTTCTTCAAGTTGAAAATGAAATTGGAATGCAATATATTTGTCTTGTTAACGTTCTGTGTGAAGTATATGGTTATAAGATAGATTTAGAAGACATCATGCCAGAAAGTGAATTGGTTACAGTCTCAGATCAAAGTAGAGCAGACTATTTTGCAATAAAATGGGAATCCATACCTTTAAGTGTCAGAGGACAATAATTCAATAGCTTAAATGATGGGCTTAGCCTACCACTGAAGGAATAAAGCAGGGGGATGACTAAGCATATCAATGAATAAGTTCTTGTTCCCTTAGGGGTACACAGAATATGGGATACAAAAGTTAACATTCCCAACATACCAGTGTACACAACAAGACATTATTGATACAATATTACTAATAGCAAGAGTAAATAATGGAAGAGAGAGTATCCAACTGCATCAAAAACGAGCACTCAAGTAGAGAAGCCATCCTGTAGTGCTTTCAAAGGCAGTGTTGAATGAAGTAATAAACACCTGCTAGCTCAGACTGTTTGAAGTGTCCAGGCATGATTTGAAGTCAAACAGTCTTAGCTAGAAGGTGTTTATTACTTCATTCAACACTGCCTTTGAAAGCACTACAGGATGGCTTCTCTACTTGACATGCTCATTTTTGATGCAGTATATGGCAGTTGGATACTCTCTCTTCCATTATTTACTCTTGCTAATAGCCATGGAGAATTACTACTCAGACTAGAATGTCCAGGTCAGACAGAGTAAGTACCATTATGCAGCTACCTTAGACCTAGCTTAAACTAAACCCTCTGATGTGGTCTACGTGAAATACTGTCTATTAGATTATTACAATATTCTATGCAGATACAGTAGCTCACTGAACAGTTGGTCCAAGTAAGTACCACACACACACACAACTCCATGTACATGTAATAACACCTATGGTAGTATTCAGTATGAGTGGGCTAATCTCAGTTATTACCAGAGACTTAAGTTTAACAAGATTACAGTTTTATCGCATCAGCTAAAAAATCCACCACCATTATGACTTATTACTGATATCAACATCAGCACAGAATGGTACAAGGACTGATATCACTACCAATATCATGTACCACGGTAGTGGTACATAATAGGGATCAGGCAGAAATTTTTCAAAACACTCTAATAGAACGCACGCCAAAAGCAGCCTTCCGGGCTTTAGATTTTATTTCTAAAACATTCTAGACCTTTCTTTTGTGTTTACAACACTAGCCAACAAGTATTAAAAGTAAGGAAAATGGTTTTAGGTGTTTTTTAAAATTTTGAAAATGGTTAGATTCTCCATCTTCTTCTTTCTTTCTTGTTTCGCGCGCCTACAGCTCGTAGGAAGTAGATATCAGCCCTAAAAATGTATGGCGTATTTAAAAAACATTCGTACCCAGGTCTGTGTGGTATTAAAATCTTCCCTCTCTAATGCGATTGCGAGATATAGAGCAAGAATCACTCTTCGAGACGCCATTCGATCGAGAAGCCATACAGATGATAATATAGAATTGTTTAAAATTCCATTGCTTTAGCTCACAGGACTAAAATGCATCAAGTTGTACACTAAACATTAAACATAACTATTGTTCACTGAAACTCGGGTTTTAGACTTCCTTCATTACGAGACAGTGAAGGGGGTGTGGCCCGCACCTCGTCACTTAAACTATTACTGTACGCCTTTCGTGTATACTTTCTATTATATTCTTCAGCTGTTTACCAGCTAAGAGTCGACATAACAAGGCTTGTAAGCTATTGGAACACACTGGTAAATTTCGAATTGAAAAGGGGTGTGTCCCTTCCGTACGCGATTGAAAAATAAAAAGCGGGATACTCCGTATACTCAGCACTTTAATTGGAGTCGACCACGTTTTGTCAAGCGTGTGTTTTACTCGTGTTGAGATTTCGCACCGCTTCGTTGCAGTAAACGGTCACACTAGTGGATTTATCTACTCGTCAAAGGAAAGTGGTATTGTTTACTGTATTGTTAACTGTATTGTTAACTAATTGTTTATTAAACTTATTTATGTAATTGTTTATTGCCAGTTGATATTACAATGGGTTTCTTTATTAAACAATCATGTACTGTTGAACGTATATTTAAGAAGTAGTCCATGTGCATGGACATGAAAAAAATCATGAAACTAGTGGGGCAAAAAAATTATTAATTTTCAACAAGTAGAATAGGGATCAAAGATTTGATTTTGAAAAAAACTGCGTAAACAAGAAGTAATAGGGATGATAATCCACAAAATTCTATGCATCATCAGTTCAAAGCAAGTTATTTGAATAGTGTACACTCAATTTGCGATTCCTATTTCAACTTGTGGTTAAATTTTGTTAAAATGTTGAAATAGGAATCGCAAATTGAGTGTACACTATTCAAATAACTTGCTTTGAACTGATGATGCATAGAATTTTGTGGATTATCATCCCTATTACTTCTTGTTTACGCAGTTTTTTTCAAAATCAAATCTTTGATCCCTATTCTACTTGTTGAAAATTAATAATTTTTTTTGCCCCACTAGTTTATATAGGAATGATTTTCATACTGCACGGAATGGCGGGCCCAGTTTGTTGCTGCCAAGAGAATCCGAGGAGGATGTAAACACGTAGACATAATGGATTATACATTGATTTTGTGTGTTATCCGTGTGGCTGTTTAGCTAATTGTTTGCTTTATAAGTGCATGCTATGAGTAGCCATGTGATTCTAGTGTTGAAAAGTTTAATCAAAAATTGAGCAGTTATAGCACGATGACTTGCAGGATAACCAAGGAAACTTGCTGTACTACTTTCCCCACAAACCATTAAAATGCATAAAATATCAGTTAAGAGTTCATGGAAGTATACAGTGTATTTTCTGTCGTTGAATGTAATGAATTAGATAGAATATAAGCTCCCGCATGAATACTATATGTTGTCACGTGACAGGTAACGTTATTTTCATTATCACTATAATGAATAAAGTTTTTTAAACAGTTATCGGTTTTTTTCTTCTACATGTTGGAATGCAATTTTTTCAATGTGTTGGAAGGCTGTACACAATGTCCCATCCAGGAGTAGTATATACATTGCTAACCTTTGGAATTCCGACATGTTGGAAACATTTCCTTCACACTCCTCGACTTCCTTTAGTTTTGTTTTTTTGATGTACAACACAAAAGTTTCAGAGCTGGAGTAAGTAGCTATTAACCTTTGTGCTTCAGTAGCTAATTGTTAATTTTTAATACAGAGAGATAGTGCAAAAGAACACTGAAGTGATTGCCGTGAGTATAATTAGTGCATCCTTTCACAAGACATGTTGAAAAGGGCTCAACCATCTATTTATGCTCTAATAGTATATGATCAAGAGTACATAATATTTATAAATATTTATAACTATTATGTACATATGCATGCATGGCTAAAACAAAATTATAAAAATTAATAGAATTAAAAGGGGAAAAAAGTTGATGTGTAATTATATACATAAAAATAACCCCCCTCCCCAATTTGATGTCATTGTGTTTGGTGAAATGGTAGCAGCAAAATATAGCTTCAGTCAAATGTTTAATTATAGTCTGAATGCAGTTTACAAGTCAGGGTCGTCAACAGGTAAGAAAATGAAATTGATAACATCAGCATTTGCAAAAATAAACAAATTAAATGAGAAAGAAGTTCAGTCACAGTGGGTGATATTGACTTGATTACCAGTAAATTTGAAAGGTTAGATGTGCTGTTTTATAGCCTTGCATATATGTATATCTATTGCTTAAGCTTTCTTGCACTCGTAGCTTCTGACAAAATATAGAGCTTTGGAAATTGACCAAATGGCGAATGGTCACAGTCCAGAAGGTTATAGTAGGCATTACCATTGGTGGAATGGACTTAGAGGTCTAGTATTTAATACCAAGGCAACCTATAGGGCCGGTACATATATGTATGACCCAAGACAGAATGGCCACAGCCTAGAGGACTGCCTATATGTACAAACAATGATGGAATAGTCACTGTCTGTAGGTATGTCCAACGATGGATTGGTCACAGCCTGGAGTGCTGATACATATATGACCAGAGATGGAATGGTCACAGCTTGGAGTGCTGGTATGTATGATCAAAGATGAAATGGCCATAGCATGGAGCTGGTAAAGATAGAATGGTTACAGCTGGAAAGTATATTGGTTGCTGTTCAAGGCACTGTTATAGAGGAAGTGGTCATGGTCTTGTTACCTATGACAAAAGGATCTCACTTTGAGGCTTACAACCTGAATGCCAAGAGGTTTTGGAAAGGTGTCAGTAAGCCAGCATATTGTATACTCCATATTCAACATATAGTATACTCCATATTTCTGTTATAATTATTATGTAGTGATAAAGGCACACACAGCCACTATGGGCAGTTATTAAGGAGCTAAAGGTCCTGTAGTGCAGTAAAGAAATATCCGGTTGTTTACAAGCACGCAGAAGCCAGGTGGCAGTTACAGTATAAGACAATGGGAGATGTGGTTCTTTTGTCAGATTCACACATAGTTAATTGTTTGCTTGTTTAGTATTCTGCAGGTTTCTTAAGATCTGATGAGATTATACACAGCAAGTCAAGTTATGTTCTAATGTTCAGGCAGCAAAATGTAATCTTCAGAAGAAAGGCAGATAAACCCTCTATCACAGGTGTACCAAATCATATGTGGCTGATAGACATCAGTGGCTAGATGATATAATAATTCTAAGGATGAAGAGTAGATTGTCTTTCACCAAGCAACTAGACTTATAAATTCAAGTATTACTGTAATGCTTTCTTTGCCACCCTGGTGTGTGTTAAAGTCAGTTCATTAATAGCAGCAGCCCATGTTTGGTGGCACACAACCCAATGTGGTGCTGTGTTGTGGTTGGTTGAAAAAGGTAATAGTACAATGAGGGGAGTGTATAAACAGTGAAATGGACTACTGGAATGGTGGAATATTGGAACAGAATCTTTTAAAACTGCAGTATCATTTTTTACATCCAAATAAGTACAACTCCTTCCCTTAAGTATGAAACAAAAAAATAGGATTGCCCATTGAAGTCAGCTCATGTAGCATACTTTTCCTCACCACAAACACTTGTATGACTTATAACTCAATATTTTATTATTTGTCTGAACTAACTGTCATAATGAAGGTTCACTTCAGTGTGCAATGTAGTACTGCCACAGTTGCAAGATAGTCCCATTTCACTTTACCCAAGCATTTTTGCTTAGGCTAACACCTCGTACAAGCCCTGGCTAAAGTTGATAATAAACAACTGAATACTTTATTATACAGTGAATGTACTTTTACAATGCACACATGTAATCAACTAGCTGGTAACAAAGGTTAAGTCAGGAGTCTTCTTGGTATTCTCAATAAACTTCTATTGTGCATGTTCATAACTGACTTTACAGTACATTACATTGTTAAACTTTGTCTATGGTGAGGTGAAGTATGCTAAAAGAACTGACTTCAAGGGGAATCCTATTTATTTGCTTACTTAAGGGGAGAAGTTGCACTTATTTGGATGTAAAAACTGATATTGAACTTTAAAAAATTCCATCCACCACTGCAGTAGTCCATTCCACTGTTTATACATTCCCATATGATGAGGGAGTTAAAAGTTTGTTGGTGCCTAATTGTCTGGATTACACAATGGCACAATGTAATGAAGCTAAACCACTACCACACAGGCACAGAATACAGTAATGAATGCATGCACATGTTAATACAGTGGAACCTGTCTAAGCTGGTCACCTTTGGGCCAAGATTTCTTGGCCTTAATAGGCAGGTGGCTGATTTAGACAAATGGATCAGTGTACAAACTTCTCACTAGGGGAATTTAAAGCTGGTCTTTTTAAAGAGGTGTCCTATCTATACAGATGGCTGCTAAGACAGGTTCCACTGTATAGTGAAACAACTCAAATTCTAAATAAATACTTGTATACTAGCTACTCATCGACACCTATTGCACTTGTTGTAGCTATAATCATAAGTGTTCCCAGTTATACAAAACTTGATATACAGCTAGATGAACTAACATCAACTACTATTATTCTAGTTTTTTGTATCTAAATCAATTGACAACGTAAACTGTATAGCATACGGTACAATTTTTACTTAAGATATGCCATTATAACTAAGGCTGCTCCAAATAAATTCTGTTTCCCATTCCCATCCCCCTCTCAAGACAGTCCATTTCCATTATGAGATTGGCAGTTATGAATTTATTTGGAGTGGCCTAAACAAATCACACACATGCATGCACAGTAGGTTAAGCACTGAACAGCATGTACACACACACGTACGCACGCACACAGTGTTGTAGCTACCCAGACTGTTGTTTCCTTCTGTATTTGGGTGGACAAAAAAGGGTCTGGTGTAACTCCAATGCAATTTCGTTCTGAACCCCTAGGTTCTGGGGGAGGGGGGTGTATCCATTCACTGGACTGGACTGGACTCGCATAAAATTTGCTCAAGCACATTTTTTCAACCACAAACACCTTTTCAACCACTGAAAGTGACCAGTTACCACACATGGGGCTAGGGCTCTCCATGTCTTGTCATATAAAAAAAAACAAAAAGGTACAGTCTATAAATTTAAAATTATTACGGCTTTATTAAGGCTATGTTTGAAAAAAGTGCTATAGTTTTAGTGGTCCATTTAATGGTACGACTTTGTACTCTTGTTACACTCACTGCATTTTAATTTTTTTTTTTGCAAATATGTGTAACCTTACCTCCCTACTTGAAAGTGCATGCATTGGGAAACATAAATGTACCACTGTGCATTCGTTGCTATTTACAAACATTGTAAACCGAAGAGCTGAAGTGAATGCATGCACAGGTTCCGATAGGTGATTTGTATGATACAGTACCATAATGTAATTGCATGGTGTAAAACGTATATGCATGGCATGCTATTTACAAAAGACAGACATGCTGCATTAACAGTGCTAGAAATATTGCTAGCAGTAGACAAATTATTTTTGATAACAAAAGTTTTAGTGCAATTTTTGTGATTAATGTACAAGTTTTATGTCTCGTGATGAATTTCTAAAACACTTTTTAGTTAAATGTGGCTATAAAAACATAAAATCTGAGTCCAGTAGTCCAGTCCAGTGAATGGATACATCCGTTTCTGGGAATTGTTTGAAGGATTGTAAACAAGCTGCAAACAAAGCAAAACTTATGTTCTTGTGTTTCATGTGCCTGTTGCAGAAACTACTCATTAGCTGCAGCAGGTACAAGCTTAGTCTCGTGTAGCCAGACCGCTTTTTTCAGTATATTGGGTGGGGAAAAAAGGGTCTGGTGCAACTCCAATAGCTGTTTACTTCTGAGCCGTCCCCACATTCCGGGGACGCTAATTGAATAACATTGGTCACAAAGGAGGTGCCATGACGTCAGTAAAACTATGAAGTATTCCTACACTCCTGCTCCGGTTGTGAGTCTTGTTACACGATGAGGATTAACTTTCAAGACGCTATAAAAGAGACATCGGAGCAAATTAAGATTCGTTTAAAGGATAAACAGATCTCTAGTTAACTTACTGACGTCATGGCACCTCCTTTGTGACCAATGCTATTCAATTAGCGTCCCCGGAATGTGGGGACGGCTCAGAAGTAAACAGCTATTGGAGTTGCACCAGACCCTTTTTTCCCCACCCAATATACGGAAAAAAGCGGTCTGGCTACGCGAGACTAGTACAAGCTAGGAGCAAGAAAACATTGCATTGTTTGTACCGGCTTATTTGCAAGCCTTAAAATGATCCCCAGGACTTGGGGATCCAGCTGTTGGAGTTACACCAGACCCTTTCCCTCCGCCCAAATACAAAAAAGGGAAAAAGCGGTCTGGGTAAGAGACTACACACACTCGCACCTTCTCCATCCACCAGTCCTCGCACCAGTCAGTCTCAGAGTCTACTGACGTGTTAAGCCGGGTTCTCCAAGCACCAACCTTAAAATTTCGTACAACGCATTGCTAAGGACTTCAGACCATTAGGACCTGGCCTTCTTCCAAGGGGTCGCCTTCTCCCTATAAAGAAATAAAGAAAGGAAAAATAATGCTCTGCCCTTTTGACAAATCGAAACTAGCTCAATACATAAAATCAGTTTACAAGAATCAGAGTAAATACACATCGCGCAATTAACAGCAACTTACTACAGCGGCTATCCGTTGCAATTAGCCATACACGCTCGATCCTGAGCTACGCACATAATAAACGTAAGATTCTGAGAAATAAAGTTCCGGTCTTCTCTTCATGTTTTATATTCACCTACCAACTTCCTGTGACGTAATGTTGTGATGATGCAATAATTAACTTGACTGATTGACATGGCTGACCCAGTATTACACATTTCATACTGTATACCAGTATACTTCAGTCTTGAATAACTGGTCATGGTAGTCTTGAATAACTGGTTATGGTGCTGGTGTTTTATATAGTTTCATGGCTGGTTTCTTTTCCATGCGTATGGTACAAGCAGTATATTAAGGCTAGCTATCATCAGTGTTCAATTATACACCATATAGTTCAAACTAAACTTTATATATCCACCACTACTACTACTTATCTTGTATATACCATCTAGCCATCAGTAAACATGCACCTTTGCTCAATGTGCAGTGCTACCATCAGTTTAGAAGAGAGTCGTTTACACACTGCATGGTGCCTAGTTGCCATTGTGTGATCAAGGTTGGAAGGTGTGATACACAAAACATACCAACCTTCAACGCTTGTTTACTGAGAACTATACATCCCATTTGTAGCAATTACACCACCATGAATTTACTACTAGATATATTGAGAATATATTATGAAGATCACACATATATGGTGACCTTTTTACTAAGACTGTAAGACTGTATTAGGTAGTTATAGGTATAGGTCACATGACAAACATAATAGATCTGTAAGGTGTATATCATATAGTCAGGGTCATGTTAACCACAGCACTTACTAATTATGATATAACTTGTTTGATTGTGTTTCTCTTCTGTGTTTATGTAAAGCTTTAGTGATAACAATTTGCTACTGTAGATCTTAAACTGACAGGAAAAATTAATACATGAATAGCTAACCACCATGAGAACTTTTCCACATAAAATACACATGTGATTGTGTGTTGCATGGTTAAAAGCCCATCACGATAATATCACCTCATTACATTTATAGTGATCATGTCAGATTGGTCCCAAAGGTTAGCTCATGACGTTATATTAACTGAGAGAAAACCATCACTGATGAAATGAAGACAATTTTGTACAACATACCTCTGACAGGTGTGACCACATGGCATGAGAGTGGGTATAAAAATAATTACAGTGGACAAAGTATGTAAAATTAATTTATATTAGTCAGATCCAGCCACTCTTTACAACCCCTAGCCATATCCTCAGAGGGTAGGATACTATGGTAGGCAGAATGATAGTAGCCATGTTGAGTAAACCTTAATTAAGGTGTATTTCATAACCTCATACCTCAATATAGTGACCAGGTCCCAAACACATATATAGCCAAGAGCTCAATAAGACAAGTTACCTCATTAATTGTAGTGGACCAGGTTCCCAAACATGGCTACCACATGATTTTAACCTCTTAAAAATATAATCCACTTCATGTGTCAATTATGGAAGACCAGCAGCTTGACAGAATGTGGAGTATGCATATGTGTTGTCTCAACAGCCACCCTGCTGAGTGACACTGGTAAATAATCACTTCAAACTCAATGCAGAACATAAACAAGTTATGTCACATTCTAGATGTGAAATTGTGGTTTCAGCCATCTTCTGTTCCATTCACTTCAATACCACCACAAGGATCAGAGCGTTAAATGGAATGGAATGGCAGTTTTCCAATGGCGGATCCAGGATGGGGCATTTGGGGCAAATGCCTCCCCCCTCCCACCATGTGGAGGAGACATAGCTACTTCTGAAGCTTTATGCCAGGCCAAGATCAGCTTATGAAACTCATGACATAGCTATGCACATTTTACTAGCATTTATTACGAATTCACCTGAAACTAAAATGAACCTTCGTGCATACTAAGCGCCTCTAAAAACAATTATCGTGCTACTGTTGTTTAAGACATTCAGGGCCTTTTGTACAGCTTTAAAGACTTCACAGCCATCTGTGAAGGTCAAAATGGTAAAAATCAACAGTGAGATACTACTAAGAGTATTATTTGCTGCTCCAATTAACAAGAGGATCTGGCTCCCCTAACCACCTTAAACTTGCCTGTTTGTGTCCCTCCCCTTGCCAGGTCCTGGATCCGCCCCTGTTTTCACTTAGTATACCTCTTTCAATAGTCATTGCAGAGGACGTTATAAATTATAGTTCGTTGCCAATATTGACATTCATTACTTGACCTCACCAGATAATAGCTCCTTTAGTCGTCAGTTACTTTTAGTTTCATGGACATGCCATTTTTGTACAGCCAATCATATGAGGTATTGCTGTACTACAAATCAGATATCACTCTGACTTGTCTAGTCATGTGACACACACACAACTGATCACAATAAACCATCTCATGGGGATACAATCCAAAACAACAAGACAGCAGCAATCTAAACATGAATAAAATGGTCTTTATATAAAGAGGTAGTTTGTTAGAAGGTGGTCTTTATAAATAGGTGACCACTTAGTGAAATTACCTAATTACTGTTATCTTCCAAGGTGAAATCCTGTATCTTTTACGCATGTAAAAAAATTACAACTGATTTTAAAAATTTACAACTTCTTTTCATTGCTTTAAAAAATCATTCCAAAAATTTCTTGTTGCCAATTAGCTATGTCAAAGATATAGCTTTGGCTCCAAACTTGACTTGGATAGAAATAGCTACTTCCAAAATGTTTACACTAGCAACCATTTAAGCATCTATCACCAAGGCTATACGCTCTCACGCCTAACCCTGTTTCTCACTTTCAGCTTAGTTCTCACGCATTCCTCACACCTGATTGTCTTCATAATTGGCCTTGTGCTTATTTATGTACCTTGAGCATGCAGTGACTTGTTAAGTTTTTGGTCTTCACTACCAAAAATCCTGGAGGTGCACATGATTCTAGTCCACATTGCTGATAGTGTTTGTGGTCTCACTCCTAAAATTGTTGACAGGTTGGCATCTCTGTCATCACACTAAACTTACAGGCTGCTTTTGTTCCCATTATACATACCATTTGTAATTAGAACAACTAGCGGCTTCTACCCTGTATAACAATACCCAGCTTTGTCGCCGAACTCTACCATATATACACAGCATGGATTCGAAAAATTAACTGTGCATGTGTAATACATAGCTCAAAATAACACACAATCACATGATAACATCAAAACTAAGCAAAGGTAAATTCACTACTGAATATATATACATCTAAATCATGTAAACTTTCTGGACTATTGATGCAGGGTCCATATTACAAGTTTCACTGTGCCATCAAACTATACGCATGATGGTGACAGGTGCAAGGCTATATATAAGATGGTTAATCTGTATCTTGAACTTTAATTAGACTGCACATGTACTCTAATAATACAATCACTGATTACTGACCGTTCTGTTAGAGTAGCTATCTCTAGTGGTGCTGCTACCCCAAACATATGCATACTGACAGACTCAGACCTCTCAACTCTCACGGTTCACCGTGAGACTCAAGTTTTTTAGCCTTTTCTCAAGGTCTCACGGTCAGCTACCAATTTCTCAAGGTCACGCTCCGGATCTCAAGAATTCTCAAGGTTTTCGCCTGTAAATAAAACTAAAACCCACAATTCGATGAAATATAAAAAAAAAAAAAAAAAAAAAAAACTCGATTGTGGGAATCGTAATGGTCGATTCTCTCCCTGGTTTTCCGGAGAGTCGCTCAACTCTGGAGGCCGTCGACATAGTATGTGGGACTTTGCAAGCGAAGTTGATAACCAAGGAACTGTCCAGTGGCACTAGTCGTTGTGTTCGGCTCAATGGGGACCTTTTGACTCCATGTGACCTTCAACGCAAAGCGGGTAAAGCTTCTTCTAAGAACTGGAAGACAACCATTCGCTACCAAGATCAGCCCATATCGAAGTTTTTGGTGTCTTATCGTGATGAGATGGGCAGGCGTCGTTGCCGTTTTGAACCAAATGCGACACTCCAGGCCAGCTCGAGGGCCAGCTTGGATCCGCAGAGTTCAATTCTCCGGGAGGAAAGTCCCTCATCCGTCGAGCAGGTTGACGAGGAGGAAGAACCTAACGCCCCCTGCTTGACTTCTAACAACTCCAACGACATTCTATTGAACAATTCGTCAGGTGTTGACCTACCTGATTTTCAACCTGTAGTTCAGCCTAACTTTCAGTGGGGGGATCTTGATGGAAGCTGTTTTATCTCAGAATTGGATAAAGTTTATTTGGAAGTGATACATTGGAAGAAGAACAGTTTTGCAGTTCCACGGGGTTCAGCTGGTAAGGCTTTTGTACTTGAACTGGCTCGTTTGTTTCGTGCTGTAGGTGAGGGTTCTTCCCTGGAATCTGTCGCCCTTAAGGCAATTGTTGTGGTTTGTATATTACTGCTCCAGAAGCCAAGCCGCACATCTAAGGACAAGGATCACACTCTCCTATTGGAGCAGCGGCTGAAACAGTGGAAGGATGGGAATCTACTTGAACTGGTTACTGAGGGAGGAGCTATACAGGGTCGTCTCAAGAGCCATTTACCAAAACTAAGTGAGGCACAACTTGTACGTAACTTTTCTAAGCTAATGTTTGAGGGTAAAACCAAGGCCGCTTTACGATTAGTCTCAGGTTACCAACGTGGTGGAGTTCTAAACTTGGATGAGATAGCTGATTCTGCTTCTCCCGGCCATTGTGTTCGCGATGTTCTGCGGGCTAAACATCCTCCAGCTCAGCCTTTGGATCCTAAGTGTCTTCTACAGCATTGGGCTGACCCACCATCCGTACACCCTGTTATATTCTCTTCTCTTAATGCTGCTGTTATCAGGTCTGCTGCTTTGCGAACATCTGGTGCGGCTGGACCCTCTGGGATCGACGCTCGTGGTTGGCGTCGACTTTGTACCTCATTCCACTCTGCTTCAGGTGAATTGTGTGTTGCAATGTCCTCATTTGCTCGTCGTTTATGTACTGTTTTCCTCTCCCCAGATTTGCTCTCGCCTTTTTTGGTGTGTCGCCTCATTGCTTTGGATAAAAATCCTGGGGTGCGGCCTATTGGTGTGTGCGAGGTTATGAGACGTATTGTTGCTAAGGCTGTGCTGGTCATCCTGCGGGATGACATTCAGGAGGCAGCTGGTTCACACCAACTTTGTGCGGGGCAACTTTCTGGGGCGGAGGCTGCGGTTCATGCTGTCCGAAAGGTTTTTGAGGAAGGAAGCACTGAGGCTGTGTTGCTGGTGGACGCCTCCAATGCCTTTAACTCGCTGAACCGTTTGGTGGCTCTACACAACATCAGACAACTGTGCCCGCCACTTTCCACTATTCTGATCAATATTTATAGGTCTCCAGCCTCTTTGCTTGTTTCTGGGGAGGTTATTTTATCAGAGGAGGGTACTACACAGGGAGACCCACTAGCTATGCCTATGTATGCCCTTGCTACAGTGCCTTTAATCAATCAACTTCATGGGACAGTGGACCAGGTCTGGTATGCTGATGATGCTTGTGCTTGTGGCAGTATACAGGACTTGCTCATCTGGTGGAACCAGCTCTGTATTAAGGGACCTGCTTTTGGCTATTTTGTGAATGCTCCTAAAACTTGGTTAGTTTCTAAGGAAAGGTTCCATTCAATTGCTACTACTCTGTTCTCAGATACTGATGTTCAAATTACTTCTGCGGGCCGTCCCTACCTTGGGGCTGCCATTGGTTCAAACGCTTATGTCCAGGAATTTGTGAGGGACAAGGTTGTTGGTTGGTCAGCAGAGATTACACGGCTTGCCAAGTTCGCACAAGTTCAGCCGCATGCTGCTTATTCCGCTCTCACTCATGGCTTGTCAAGCCATTGGCTCTACCTTTGTCGCACTACTCCAAACATATCAGAGGCTTTACAACCCCTTGAGGACAACATCCGGCTGGTACTTATCCCTACTTTGATGGGTTGCTCTCCACCAAATGACACAATCCGTAAATTATTTGCCCTTCCACCTCGATATGGTGGTTTGGGTATCATAAACCCAACTCTTATTGCAGCTGAGGAGTATTCAGCCTCGTGTCACATTGCTGAGCCTCTTTCACAATTCATTCTGGACCGGGGTATCAATTCGGCTATTGTTAAAACAGAACAGCTATCTCGCAAGTCCGCAATCCGCAATTCCAAATCTTCCAACTATTCGGATAGATCTTCCAGTTTGCGTACCCACTTAGATCCCTCCTCTCAACGCGCTTTAGATCTAGCCTCAGCCAAAGGGGCCTCCAACTGGCTTACCACCCGGCCCCTACAGGAACATGGCTTTGCACTGCATAAGTCCGCGTTTCACGATGCCGTGGCACTACGTTATGGGTGGTCTCCTCAGCGGACTCCTGCTCACTGTGCATGTGGGACTTCCTTTTCAGTGGAGCATGCTTTATCCTGTCCCAAGGGTGGCTTACCTTCTATCCGACACAATGAGATCAGAGATCTAACTGCTACCCTGTTGACTGAAGTATGCTCTCAGGTAGCTGTTGAACCAGAGCTCCAGCCGGTTTCACAGCAGGACTACCCTGCTTCTGCCAATATCCAAGATGGTGCCCGTCTTGACATCGCCATGAATGGTTTTTGGGGCGGAAGAAGTGAAAGATGTTTTGTGGATGTGCGGGTGTTCAACCCTCTGGCTGCTTCTAATGCGTCCTCATCACTGGCCTCCTGTTATCGGAGGCACGAGAACATTAAGAAACGTGCGTATGCTCAGAGAATTCGTGAGGAGGAGCATGCCTCTTTTACCCCCCTGGTAATGTCTGCCTCTGGTGGTCTGGCTCATGAGGCTTCTGTTTTTTATCAACGCTTGGCTCATCAACTTTCAAACAAGTGGGGCGATGATTACTCTGTTGTCATGGGGTGGTTAAGGTGCTGTCTATCTTTTTCTCTCTTGCGGTCCTCCATACAATGCATCCGCGGAGCCCGCTCATCCATCGGTCACTATGTTAAGACTCCCCCAATTGTGGAGCTGATTCGGGCAGAGTCTCAGTTTGCCGTGGACTAAGAAAGTCCCGGTTTGTCCAGCACAGGCCATTTATGTGCTGGGGGTGGTAGGCAAGGGCAGTCCATCAAGCCCGGGTAAAAAAAAAAAATATAAAAAAAGATAATATATGAAATAGTAAGTTACTCAAGTGATAAATATTTATATTCTATGGCGCTCAAATCAATAGAAGTACTGGAGCCAGCTTGTATCCCAATGTCGTATTACAGCATGATAAGGTGACTTCTCGTTTTTGTTTAGTATTAATAATTAAACGATAAGTTTTCTAGTTATAAATGGACTTCGTTATGAATGTAGAAGGTGGGAAATATATCACGTGCCAGGGCAGAGGCCAGATTCAGACTAGTGAAAGGATTAGTGATATCTACAATCATCACAAAGATAGGGTGAATAGCAGACTTGTGACTCACATGATGCTACACTGTGCTTTGAATTCCAAGTTGCTTAGATTCTGTGTGTAGAATAACACCATAGAACATAGAAATAAGCTGCAAAATAATGCTTGTTGACATTTTTTATCAATGAAGTGTGTGTGTGGGTATGAACCCCACTGTTGCATGAGACCATACACTTGGGGGTGTCTCAAGGTTAATCCTAGTTCCAAGTTGAGGTCTGATATATATATATATATACTGCAGAATATTGTATGAATGTCATTGTCTTCAATAAGTTTTTTTCCTCCCTCAGTTACTGTAATCGCCCCGTTTATCTTGGGACTCTACCTAGGGAACCCCCTGGGGCCCCAACTCTAGACCATAACGTTCCTGCGAACTTATTAGACTACACTAACTTGTGTACAAGGCAGACGGACTGCTGGATATAGATATCAGTCCTCTTGTTTGGATGATGCTGCCTCTGCTGCTAGTAGCTGTTTGCAGAAGAGTTTTTCTGGTGAGGCCCAGAGGATTGTACGAATCAAAGAGTGCACGGTCACGTGTGAGTACACTGACTGACCCAAAGCACCTACAGGTGTCCCCCTCGGGTGTCCCAGTGTTGGTTAATTATAGACATGACCACTAACGACTTTACTTTACTCTTAACTCATAAACTCATGGTTTTCCTATGAATTCAAATTCATGGGTTATTCATATTTATGACCCTACGAATACTTCTGTTTCATAGGCTATGAATTTTATGCTCTCTGTGAATTACACATGAACCATCACATGAAAACACTATGACTCCCATATGAATTGACCATGAAACTACTACAATACAATGGTTGAATACTCCATGAAGTGTATTATGAAATTTACGTAAATGTATCATGAATAATATTTATTATTGAAATTTACATGAATTTAGCAATGAAATTTACATAATATCTCATGAACCTATTATATATATATATCAATGAAATTTACACAAGCATCCTTTGAGATACCAAAAAAGTGTTCTGAATCTGACATCATGAAATAATGTCTATGCTGGACAGCTTGTTATTAAGAATCACAAAACAGCAACTCCAAAACACCTACAAATTGAAGTTCAATGTAATAACAACTTATCATGAATTACGACAGTTGAAAGACATTATAATTATTATACCCATGTCTCGTACTACAATATTGGACCACAAATCTGCCAATAGATTATGTATTGCTGTTATGCATGTAGCTACTAAACTTTTATTTGAAAGTTTTGGAATCACAGAGTAGCTAACAGCATATAAATGTCTCAGTTGATTTGTGCACATACTAAACAGTTTCTAAGTTACATATACGTAAACAAAATGATAGGTAAATTCAAGACTTAAAACATTTAATGCAGATGTACTGGTATTTGTAGTAAGCTACAAAATAAAACCATCTGTTTCATTTGCTAATACATGTCTAAGTATGGGGCGAAAGAGCAAAAAAAAAGAAGAAACAAACAAACAAACAAACAAAAACAGCTAAACACTCAGTTCCTATAGCACCCACAAAAATAATTATTTGGGAGGCAGGTACCGTATAGCCTAAATATTTCAAGGGGGGAAATTTTTGCTGATTTCATGGTTTTGGGGGCTATCAGCAAAAATTTTAGTCTCAAAAATTTTATAGACCTCCATATAGTCTAACACATTTTAGCAAATCCGCAAAAATTTTACATTGCTCAACCTCGAAATATTTGGCCCTCAAAATATTTAGGGTACATGGTACCTGTAACCAGAGTAATGGATACAGCTAAGATGTGCTTGGTCTACCATTTCCCCAAAATTAATTATAAACAGATAAAGAAGAGTACTACAGTAAGCAATAAGCATTAAAGATGAAATAAAGTCCAACACTGCTCCCAAAACACTACTTGACAATTCATGACAGTGAACATTAGCCAGTTCCACTAATTTAAAGATTATCACAAACAAAATTTCTTGAGGGCACACAGGCAACTAAGTGAACATAACATGTCAGGTGACTAAGTTAACATGTCAGGCAATCGCGACTAAGTGATTTGCAACCTATAGGTTAATTTTAAAAGGATGTATGTAAATACTGAATACTGCAGTGACTACTGTACTGATACATCAAACAGATTTGAATTTGTATCTTGTTATACCCTATGGCTACTTTTTAGCCATCAAACACATGCAAAAAGAACCATTTGTATTGATTCACCGAACACTCCACACTACTCACAAATGCAAGACAGCATGTGTAAAGTTAGTCTTTGATTCAGGTGTTGGAAGTATGGCAACACCAATAAATGAACACATTTACTTTTCCTAAGACCGATTAATATTCTCTCCCTTGGTCTCACCAATGTTTTTGCACTAGCAACATGCAATGTACAACCTTCAAAGTGTTCTATGTACTACATTCGATCTGGTCTGTCCCATTCCTTAGTGGTAAACCTTGAAAGCACATCTTAAACAAAATTACCTTGTAATTATTCAGGGTGCTAACTTAACTAGACAACAGTTGTGACCCTAACAGTTTAAAAGCTGAAAACACTGATATAATGTAGCTATGCATGTTCAGTACCATAACATTCAGAAATGGGTAAACACCTACTATAACTTCATGTACAACTTACTAGAAAAGGCAGGTGAAAATCTGAGGTGCGGTATGAATTCCTAGCATAGTCTCCTTGCATGTAGTCCCCATAAAGCTGCTGAAATTCTGAAAACGTAAATAGGTTTAAATGTATATATATACTCTTTCAAGTTTGACAACAACTGAGAAATGCTTCTTGGATGTGTACTGCTGTATGTAACCGAATCTACAATGACATAATTATTGATTTGCAATTGCCAATACATGTACATGCACGCATCCAGAATTTGCAGAAGTGATAAACTGTTTGGCCAGGTATAGTTATCTAGCACTGTAGTGTTCAATTGTTATATAAAATCATATAAATTGCAATTGTGTGTGAACAACTAGGAATGTAGAAAAGTCTTAACTGTAGTATGGTCTGTGATTGTGGCAACTGTGATGAGGGTGGGATAGATCAATATCAGATATTAAGTAGCTGTGAATAACAAGCGTAAGGCTCTCTTGATTGCCTGGGTACAGAGAACTTCATAACAAGTTATGGACATACAATTCAGGGGTGTACACAGGAATTTTGAAAAGGGGTTTCCACTACAGCTAAGTGACTGTTATATTAAAATAGTTTATATGTTTATATTGCCTGACTGTTCTATTAGAGTATCTCGATCTTTTCACCAAAATCATAATTCACAAAAACGCTATAAGTGTTGCTATCATGTTAGAAACTATTAGATAAAAGTATCCTGTTCCATGATAGATTCCAGATTCTGGAAACCTGAAGTTTCAATTTCCTATGCCATGGTTCAAGTAGTATATAAAATCCTAAGGGGTTTCCTGGAAACCCTGGAAACCCCCCTCGGTACGCCCCTGCAATTTGCTGCTTACCACGTTACGTATACTTCAGAATCAGTAGGGGTGACACACTGACACACTCCCTATCAAGTGTTGTCCTTATTCAGTTATTTCATATGTAAGTATTTAGCTACAATAAACAAAATAGTAAGTAGCTATATCTACTGTACATGTAAATGTGTGGAAGAAGTGAATCATTTACAATAAATCCTTCATTTTGATGGGTCTTCTTACAGCATTGGAGTAACCCTCATTGAACTTAAACCACAACACATGGCCAGTCTTCTTTGGTTGGTGACCACTTCTGAAATAACACAACAAACACAACCTATAAACCATTTGCATGAGAACAACAGCCCCTTCTAAATGTACTTACGTATACTACATGTGCTACAAACCCCATAAGAAATTTGGTGCAAACTGAATGATTTATGGTTTAGGTACTGGACTATAACTATCTTTTATAAGCAACTGATCATTTGTTGACTTCTATTTAATAATACATCCAAAGAAATCTCTTGCTGACTATTAAAAGTGACCTACAAGCTTACATTGCATTTGACTCACTGCTATTTCAATATGTTTGGCAGGTAGTGGCTTTGGTTCAACCCGTGTTAGTCTCTTGACAACAGAACACTTTTTCTTACTATCAACAAAAACACAATATACATACTAGATATTATTTTGGTGTTAGAAAGTATGGAAATGCTACAGTAGGTGACCAAAATGATAATATCAGATGTAACCCAGATATGACCACATACACAGGCACACTGGGAATTACACTCACTAATAGTGCTCAAATTAATGCTATACTTTTATAAGGAAGTAGCTAAATATAGGAAGCTTATTGATGCTGGTTCAAAACATTGGGTGTGAACATAAATAAGCAGTCATGATATTATCAAACAGTACGTAGTAGGGTTTCCCCTAAAGTGACGGGGGCACTGCTAACATTGCCACATCTAAAACCCATCATAGAAATATAATACGTGACAAATATCACCTTTATGGAATAACCTTAGTTTATCCTTCAAATAAATAACATGAAAATTCTCACAGACACACCAGATATTGAAAATTTTAAAATTTTCAAAACCAGTATTTTTATCTCTGGTGGCATGTGCTTTTCTGGTTCTGACAAATACCTGTGCTTTGCCTTTCCTTTAATCTTCAATTACATGGTCGTCTTCTTCTTCATACAAGGAAACCATACTGAGGCATTAACTTTCTTGTATCAACACTTACCACAGAGGAGCACACTTAGATGATGCCACAAAACTATTTGAAGTGCATAGGTAGAGTAGATATGTATATCTACACTATAAAACCAAGTATAAAGCAATCACTGACCTGACCATACACCCAAATAATCAGAACACATACCTTGTATTTAATGATCAGTGCACTCTGTGACCATGCCCCTTAATGATCTAGCAATATTGTTTGCTGCATAAAACTAAACATGGTAAACCACATTCCTTGCTCTACTATGTAGCTCATTCAAGACAAGCAGAGATTGAGATACTCTTAAAAAGTCTAATAAAGCATTCACATGCAGCCAAATGTGCATAACATACCGTATTTCCTTGGTTAAACACTGCACCTTCAATAGTAGCCACACTTAAGTGGTGCCACAATTGATTTCGAAAAGAATGACTTAAGCATCAAGTGGTGCCCGATTTTAAATAGTCACTCAGAGGAGATCTACTAATTTTGTACCAAATGATCAATAATTTCTACAACATAAATACAGAGAATTTTTTGTCAATTCTCCACAATCACAACAACACGAGGGCACCACATGAAATTATTCAAGTCACATACAAATTGCTTATCAAGATCACCTTTCTTTTCAGTTAGAGTGATTAATGATTGGAATTCTTTACCCTAATCAGTGATTGACTCCATCCCCTAACCAATTCAAGAATCTGCTGGACAGACACTATAGTAATATAATGTATAATTTTTAATGGGTATAGTTACTTAATTGTGTGTATGATTTGGATGTACAGGCTATGCCTCTATCCAAAATTTACAAATAAAATTGTTCCAATAACTGATGTGGTATACCATCACAAATAAAATACTTAAGGGATCATCTAGTGAGGAGGGGAGAGGTTACACGGTTAGAAGGTGAGCCACAACTGGTAAACCAATTAATGTATACCTCATCAAAGAAAAGAATGGCGTCAGCCAAACATAATGCGTGCCTCTGCTATCAATTACTGAAAAGCGTGGTTGCCATCTCTCTTTGTTTTCAGCTTTGTTCCACCTGTTATAAATGAGAAATAAAGCACCTCATGACCTTTGTCTATATATCACCCATACAACAATCATTTTGTAAAAATGGTTATCATAGTGGAGATCTTAATCCAAGAAACAAGCTGATACTTGTTACAAGTTTTGTAGGTTATTCCATTCCAAAGTTATGGCCATTTGTACGAGCTACAAATATCGAACTTCCTGCGAAGCTAATTGGATTACACTCATTACTTGGTTTGTAATTCAGTTATATATTCATTCATTTAGCCAACCACTTAGGCATTATAGGGAACATATACAACCTGAGAAATCCAGAGGTGGAGTAAAGTGGGTACATACCCTAGTCATTCAAAAAGGTCACCATTGCTTTATAATCAGTTTGAAAATCTGGGGTTGTTTCTATAATTATTTTAATGGACCAGTATTTGAGGCAAACCAATCCAGCCACTACACCGATGTTATGTGATTAACATGTACCCCAGCTACAGCAACTATCAGTCAGCCAATTACAGACAATTCTCATTACAGCCAGCTGCACTAAAGCCACATTTCCATGATATAGTGAAGAAAGAAATAGGAGATTTTAAAAAAAAATTTGATTTGATTATTTATGACTTTACAATTGCATACAGGTTATAATACAATCAGTGGTATTAGGAGTATAGTACTGAAGGTTCACTGACTGGCTCTGGGCTAGCAACCATTGAAAGAAAAAAACTCAAATTATTTAAATACTTAAGTATTGGGTAATGTACTGAATGTTCTGCTAGCTCAGCTATTAAAAGAGAAAAATGCTAATACATTAAAGGGGGTCGGATAGTATTGAAGCATCTACAGCTTGGGAATACAAAATGGTATGTGCAAAGGTTGCATTGTTTTGCCTAAAGTTAGATTTATAATTTAAAATATGGACAGAGGTAAGTCCATGGCATGCATTGTAGCTGCAGTATCATACTGCAGTTACTGAAAAGGCACATCTCATGTCGAAGCAATGTCGAACAATGAAGAAATGTTGAAGAGTGAAGAAATCAAGCTGGTAGCATTAACCATAGCCGAGGCAAGTTATGCTTGGTTGGAGGCATCAGTCAGTCAGTCAATTAACAGAAAATTAAAAATTCAGTTGGAAGAGTTTGGGGTCACTCTGAAGGTATTCGGTTGCGCCTAACCAACATTACCAAGTTGTTACGAAGGAGAAGTTGTGAGGTCATTCTTTTGGTGATATTTTTGGCCAGAAAAACCCAAAACTTCATGATTCCTATCTACCATACAGTACTACCATACTGTTCAGGGGCGGATCCAGAGTTTGGAAAGAAAGGGGGCATTTTGCTGAAAAAAGTTGAAGAGCAAAAAAAAAAAAAAAAAGTCACAACAATAATAGCTAGTGATCTTTTACCAAATATATTATATCACGTATGTTATGTAAAATAAAATCCTATTTATAACTTCATGGGTAAGCTACACTGCCTCATGAACATTGCGACTACTTTATTAGAGTAATTGACTGCTCTATTAGAGTATCTCGATCTTGTATGCAATTTCTTGAAGGGAGGGGGGGAGGATTTGCCCCAAATGCCCCATCCTGGATCCGCCATTGCTGTTAGACATCGCTTATCTCAGAATGATAGCTACCTAGCTATAATAATTGAGATTAACATTTTCATATTTAGCTATGCCATACTCATAATGATAAATTATAACCACAGCATAATAAGGATACTTAGTGCACAAAACATGCATGTTCTTTGTGTAATGGGCTGAAAATGAAGCCTATATGTTGGGGTGTGTGTTAATTAACAACAGTCAAGGCATGTGTTAAGGTTCTAATTAAATTTTATGTCACTGGTGCCATCCTTCCCAGTATGAGTCACAAATATTGCTAAACAAAAAAGTAAAGAATTTAAAATCAAAGTGAATGTTTACCATGTAGAAACAGTATAACGACTATTTTCAAACAGATGTAAAATTAATTTTCAAATAAGTAATATTATTTATATATCTGGCTTTCAATACAGGCAGTGTCTGTGTTAACAGTCTATAGGATGTGACAGTTAACTACATATGGTATAAATCTACCTCAAAGGTGAAATAATAGCAACAGTCTAAAACATTGACAGTACAATGCAGTGTCCCAGTGATTACAGTATTCACTCTTCCAGCATCACCCAAAATAATTCCCATAATGAAAGTCGTGAATTTTTCCCATGAATATTATTATTATATTAATGTGCAGCAATCAATGCAGATTATAATACACAGGTGTGTTACATTGTATGTGCTTGTCTAAATTAATACACAAGATAACATCAAACTACCTGCATGACAAATTGTTAGAAATAATTGATAAATGTAAGTATCTGGGTGTTACTATACAATCAAATCTACGATGGTCCACGCACATCCACGATATCACAGTTAAAGCCAGCCGTACACTATCCTTCCTACGAAGAAATAAACTTAACAACAAACACCTCAAAGAAACTGCTTATTTCAACCACAACTAGAATGTGCAAGCATAGTCTGGTCACCGTGGCAAAGAAGAGACATAGAGAAGTTGGAGAAAATCAATCGAAGAGCTGCAAGGTTTGTCACCAACAATTTCTACCGTACCAGTAGTGTATCAAGTATGATCCACCAACTTGGTTGGAAACAACTTGAAACTTGTAGACATAACTCTTGTTTGTGCCTCCTTTTTAAGGTCATCTACAATTTAACACATATCCCACTTAGTGATATCACCTCATCTGCCACCAAACAAGAGCACACACGAATAACGCTCCATGCAGTTCCATTTGCAAGAACTGACATGTACCAGTATTCGTTTGGATCTAATCCTTGTAGGAAATGGAACAATTCATCCAACTACATACATCAAAGAAATTAACACTATTGAACAATTCAAGAACTAAATCACCAATAATATTAATTTGTAATCTATAGGTGTTTTTCCTCCCTGTGTATAGTCTTTGCTTACAAAGTTTTCACAGTAATAATAAAATAAATAAAACAAAGTGTTGGGAAGTTAGTTACAAAATACTTTTTAACTACAGAAGGTGATAACAATTCTCCAGAAAATTTTGAGATTTTAGAAGCTCTGAAATTGGATTTTAGGCTATTTTTTTGTTAGCAATTACAATAAATTCAATACTTTAAACAGTAAATAATTACTAAATACTATAGCTAACTATAGGGCAAATATGGTGACTACAAGCGGTGGCTTTGATTGCTCTATTAGAGTAGTTACTTGACCGCTCTATTAGAGTATCTCGATCGTTTTTAATGCAGTGGGAGATGAAAAATGAAGTGTTGCTGATGGTTTAATAGCTATAAATGGTGTTAGTTAAGTGCAACTGCATGCATGCTACTGGTATATAGTTGTTTACTATGACAAATTGTCAATACTACAATGTTTATGTAATGAGAATGCCACTAAGCTAAATTTAAAAGGGGGTTTCTGTCGAAACCCCAGAAACCCATCTGGATCCGCCACTGCTCAGTATACCATTGTCTAATTTATGCATACTAATGATGTATAGAATCATGTTCAGTTCTGTTTACTTGGCCAGGAAAGAGCGGCAATAATGTAAGGTGGATTTCTGACTCCATATGCCCTCATCAATACATGAGTAGTTTGAGGAATGTGGACACAAAATGGGTAATCCAGAAAACTGCCAATTGTTCTATTTAGCATCAGAAGATCTGCATTATCATGTAATAACAGATTGCCCTATTCCTTGATACACATAGCACTAACCAGGCATTTTGTTTGCTCTTTCAATGACTTTGCACTCAGAAGCAGGCTTTGCAATTGGTTATCAGACACTTTAATAAATTCTGTTTCACCAACCTGGCCAGCTCTGGTCCACCACCTACAAAATACCAAATGGTTTTCAGTGAGTCCTACAGCTCCACCTGATCCCTGAACTGTTTCATTATTTTGTTCATGACATTTGATCATCAGTTCAAGGGTGGAGGAGGCACCTTTATTAAAGAGGGCTGGAGTCTATAGATTGGTGATGCCATGGCCTAGCTGTAAGTTAAAGACCAAAAAAAGTCACTCTACCTGCTCAGTGGCAATAGTTTCCCTTCACCAATTAGACTATATCTCCTTATTTAACATAGCTTGCTACACTGTTCCTCTAAGAATACTATGACTGCTTTATTAGAGTATCTCAAATTATTGATGCTATTGAGCTAGAGTCTCCATCACAGCTACAGATAATTTTAGGGGGGCTAAGCCCCTCATCATGTTTTTCACATGAGTTACAGCCCTCCTTGCTCCCCCTCGTCCTCCGCCACCCCTGCTAATCACTTGTTACAAAAATCTATTATGAAACATGCCAAACAATACTTGAGTGGTCCAAACAAACAATGTGCTTTGCAAAGTCAGAGATGCCAACCTCTCAACAATTTTCAAACACTACCAGCGACGTGGTTTAGACCTGAAATGCAGCTTCAGGATTTTTAGTAGTTAAGACTAAAAAAGGTCACAGAGTACATAAATAGTATGGAGTCAACAGTGTGTAATGCAGCTCACTCTACACTTATAGCTACTTCTTTTTTTAAGGGAGACTGCTTCAGTATAAAAACGCTGCTTTTCGGCAGTGCCCTCAACATACACACACACACACACGCACACACACACACACACACACATACACACACACACACACACACACACATACACACACACACACACATACATACATGCATACATACATACATACATACATACATACATACATCCATGCATGCATGCATACATACATACATACATGCATGCATGCATGCATACACGCATACATGCATACATACATACACGCATACATACATACATACATACATACATACATACATACATACATACATACATACATACATACATACATACATACATACATACATACATACATACATACATACATACATACATACATACATACATACATACATACATACATACATACATACATACATACATACATACATACATACATACATACATACATACATACATACATACATACATACATACATACATACATACATACATACATACATACATACATACATACATACATACATACATACATACATACATACATACATACATACATACATACATACATACATACATACATACATACATACATACATACATACATACATACATACATACATACATACATACATACATACATACATACATACATACATACATACATACATACATACATACATACATACATACATACATACATACATACATACATACATACATACATACATACATACATACATACATACATACATACATACATACATACATACATACATACATACATACATACATACATACATACATACATACATACATACATACATACATACATACATACATACATACATATGTACATACATACATACATACATAGGCTAAGTACAATTGAACGCCGTCAAGAAAGTCAAAGTTGGGAGTTCTTGGGTACTTGTTACAGTTGACACAAGGACACAAGAAGAAGTAGCTACAGTTGTTATCTGAATTGTAGCTAATCTTGTATATTTGGTGTTGTAAAGCAAAAATAAATTTAAAAAAAAAAAAAATCTTCCTTCACATTAGTCTAAACATCTTTGTCCAGCATCTTACCATCTGGTGCTAGGGGTGCTGGCAAGGGGTGCTGGTCACCATGGGGAAAAATAATTTGAATTAATTTAAAAAATAAAAAAAATAAAAGTTACATAAGCTTATAGCACGTGCAATTCATATGACAAGCTAGCTAGTCATGTGACTTGCACCGCGCGCGATATCAACCCATAGATCGACCGCAGTAGAGGGCGGGGTTTACACAGGCTAAATTATGAAACTTATGAAACAAAGAATCCTTTGTTATAGTTCTCCCTAGTAGCTACACAGTGAAGCATGTCAGAGCAATCGAAAAGGAGAATGCAGGTAAATATTTTGCGAGATCATGTGTTTTCTACTGTGTGTATGGATTTTGCTTCAGTGCTTTCCGTGTGGAACACGTGTGATAATTATACTGTCACGTTCATGTTTGTCATTTCACTAACTACAGCATGTTATTTTTTCATCTAGAGTTATTGTGTTTCATATCTTACGATCGAGCCACGCCTTTATTTTAATGCATTTTGCGCATAATATATTCTATGGAACCTCTTTTATCCGGGTAGACTGGTGACCGTCCGTATCTCAGAAATGTCTGTAGAAAGCATGGCATTGCATGCTAATATAACTGGCTTAAATACAAGTGATGTCGCTATTGACTTGATATTATTAGCTAGTTAGTGCTATGCAATGTACTGAGTGTAGTGGGCATCACTACAGAGCATTCATGGTTATTATTATTATTTTTAAATTATTAACACTTTACAGTGACCAGCACTGATACGTTGGACACGCACACGTGAGCGCATACATTTTGTATTGAAAGTTTAACCAAGCGTTCACAAGTGTTCACAAATACCATTCGAGAGCGCACTCCAAGTTTAGTCTATTCAGCCGGTCAACCCCACTACTCCAGGCACGTAAATCGCTCTTGAAATCTACGGAGATCACGTGTGTAAGAGTTTGCTGGGTGGAATCCATGTGTAATACTATAGGGACGCCTTATATACGTGTATTTAAGCATAATAATTGTCGAAGAAAGCAATGTGCATGCTAACAAAGCCTCTCAGTGTATTGAAAAAGAAGAGCGGACGCCGCTAGTTTGGCCTCACAGAGAATCGAAAAAGAGAATTAGAAAGTCGCACACCCGCCTTGCAATAAGAATTTGCTGTTCATCTTAAGAAGCACAAGGTAACGTGGTGTGGATATTGCTGAACACTTCTTTTAAAACTTACTCCACGTCACATATTAGAAATATGCAATTAACAGTAATAAATTTCAGAAGCGCTTGTATCGTGTCCAACCTCCTCTGGATACTACCCTGGGTTGTAAAAATGTAGCAACCAAGTGGTAGTAGAACAAACAAGCCACCTAACAGGTAAACAGCAACCTTTAGGTGCCCACATGAAAGGTCCAGATATAAAGAGAGGTTCCACTGTACACTCTCCCCCCTCCCTCCCTCCCTCCCTCCCTCCCTCCCTCCCTCCCTCCCTCCCCCCCCTCCCTCCCTCCCCCCCCCTCCCTCCCCATAGTAGTTATATCACAACGTAGAAACGTTCCAAGTTCCAGTATTAGCTAGTTGGGTAGAATTATAAATTTGTACATCATTTCTTATCAAAATAGCTTAAGTTGTCGTACATTTATCGGCAGGTAGTTCTTTACCAATTGCTGTATCTACACTCGTAAAGTATCATCAGTGGTACTGTATATTAGGGATCACAGAAGTGTGGGCTTGTTAGCACTTCAATAACACCCCAAAACTAGCCTCATGACAGCTTTGCAGTATTGGTTAGGAATCATCTTCAGACAAGTTTCCATGAAATTATAAAAATATTTAATAATCTAGCTGAATTTTCTCAGTACTAATTGATTGCCGGCATGCCTGACTGATACCTTTAGCCAAGCAGAACTCGGCAAATGGATAAGGCTACGGGTATGATTCAATGTGCGTCCTCCCGAGATGTGCCATTTTTCCACCCGCAGTATGTAAAAGACATGCATCATGGACTTTGCTTTGTCCTCTTTTTGTGTCCCATTTCACTGACATAGTGAGATACAGCTTTCCTGTGGCTGTGTTGACTAGCTTATCATTTCAGACATCGTAAAACATACAGATACACAGAGTCATCTGAAAGTGCTATCCGAAGTATAGAAACAATAAATCCACTGATACAATGGAATGACTTACAGTTAGCTTCATTTCTAACTCAGATGAAGAAGTTTACTAAAGAAAAGACATCATTGTGCTTAATCATGGAAACACTGTAATTTCACTAGCTAACTTGCAGAACTAATTCACAGTACTAGTTTTTGTTTCATTGTAACACTAATGTAGTGTAGGTTATTGGGTGTCAAGACATTGAAATACAGTACTTCAGAGCATTCCCTTCCAAATATCTGCTATTCAACATAGAAAAAGTGTTTTTCAATCATAAAATGACACACTTAAATTTTCCTCTGACTTCCTTCTGCTGGTAACTCAATAGCTACTGTTGTTGAAAACCTCCTTCAAAAATATCCTGGCTATACCCTTGGACAAAATACTGAGAACCCAGAGTGTCTGGTATACATCATAATTATTTTTTATTAGTTGAAAACGATGTTTGAGCAAACTTCATGTGAGTCAAGTATTCCAGCAGTCCAGTGAATGAATACGCCCACACACACACACACACACACACACACACACACACACACACACACACACACACACACACACACACACACACACACACACACACACACACACACACACACACACACACACACACACACACACACACACACACACACGCACACGCACATGCACATGCACACGCACACACTCAGAATCACTGTAATGCTAATGCTAAAATTCTGCTACTTTATGCACCCATATAAGGTAGCCTCCTTGCAAGTTTCTAGTGTGAATCTGTGACATGGTACGTAATAATTAATGAATAAATCATAAATACCATTTTTCACTAAGGGATTTAATTGTATATGTATGTTAGATGACAGACGGTTTGTTTTCTTTGTTAGAGAAAGAGTCAGCCATCCACTGTAGGTGACAGCAGAAAAGCCAGGGATAGTTCAGCATCAAATGAGGTGCCACAAGGTTGTATAAATGAGACTGCTAAAGTCCATACCATGAGTAGGAGACAGCCAAGCATATTTTTTGGATATGATTTACCAGAATACATCACACCAGATGACATCATATCATTTATGGTAAAATATAAACATGCCATTGTTGACGTTGAGATTATACTGAATGAGAGGTGTGGCAACTATGCCAAAGTCACTGTGTTAACATCTTCTGATACATATGCAGCAATGAAATATTACAGTGGAAAACACTGGAATAAATATAACCTAACAGTCACTCTAAAAGCATGGAAAGAAAAGGTTGAAACAAAACCCCCAAATAAACGGCACCAAGAAATGGCAGCATATGCAGCTAAAGACACTCCTGCGTCAATGAAATCCCAAACTAAATCTTCTCACAGTATAAGTGAGTCACACTATACAGCAAGCAATACCAGGAATCTGGGACATGTTAAGAGGGAATCAGAACTTCAAAAGCAACAAAAGAGGCTACCCTACTATGAGTACTATGAAGATACTGGTTCTTATAAAAGTCAGCACAATAAAGAATACAGCATCAAGTTATCAGGCCTTAAACTTGATGTTAAAGAGAAGAGAATCTTTGAGCTAGTTAAGTACTTTGGTTACTTGATTAGACCTGTTAGAGTTGCACGGTATCCAGAGAATGGGATATGCTATGCCTATGTTGATTATAGCAGTAGGCAGTCTGCAATACAAGCAGTGCAGGAGCTTGATGAAACTGAATTTGGTGGCTCAAGGATACATGTCTGCCACAAAGGTGAATTGGCAGAAACACACAGCTGCAAGGACAAGCTTCACACTTTGTCTAATTCTAAACTGTTACATTCTGACTCTCCAAATAGTACAGACAATAACACAACAGAAATGGTTTGTGGTGCTACCAGTCACAATAAAAATAAAAGCCAAGGATTTGAGGAAAACCTTGCAGATAAGTCTGAGGATGTCAGAACCTACAGACCTGGGATTAAGAATACTCATAATTGCACAGAAATTCCACCCTACACTTTTGAACCTGACACTTCAGAGCATAAGCTAAACATGTCGATGCCTAATTTCAGACTTGGTACAAAGCATCAGCTATCATCTAAGAGTGCAATAAATGAACAGAGACTTTCCACAGCTAATCAACACCTTGATGTCCTATGTTCTACTGAGCCTTTGTCGTCTGGTCAAAAAGTTGCGAATGACTCAAGTTTTTCTTCTCTAGCAGTTAGCAACATTTATCCGGGCATATCAGTTCAGGAACTTGAGATGCATTTGAAGTCATATGGTAGCCTGGCAGCTCCCATATCAATACGCTATGAAGGTGATAGTGATACTTTTTCTGCTGTTGTGCATTATGTTTCAGTTGATGATTCTGTAAAAGCAATGTCACAGCTTCATGGTAGCAGCCTTAATGGTTATCAACTACATGTCATCAATCGTGTAAACAACATATCAGGTGCAAAAATGGCTAAAAGTGATCTCATTACTGTAAAAGAATACCCTCCAACAGTATTTGGGAAGCCATTACAGCAAGTTGCTGTTAGCCGAACAGATAACAAGTATACAAAATTGTCAAAGAGGAAAAGCAGCACTACACAGTAAGTAATTCCTACGTCAGTGTATCCTGAAGCACATACATTGTACAGGTACTTTATTGTGTTATGTATCTTGGACCCTTTCATCCAAAGATCATGGCAGTAATATGCTAATACCCTAGTTGCATGTGGCCAAACTGCTTTTTCTCCCTGCGGTGCTTATCAATTGGAAATTATGTGTACCTGCTCGAACAAGGGCCTGATACAGTTCTCATTGGAAACTTGTTCTTAGTACTTTTGGCAACACCTTGCGCATCAATGCAATGATGGCTTTGTGAAGTATTTCAGAATAAGATATAGTCTACCAGGCTTCTTCTGATATCATTTAGTGGGCTTCAGCAAAGGTGGTTATGTGAGGTATGTCAAATCAACACTAAGCATCACCATGCTGGCTGAGAGAATACCTTGCTGATGTAAATCTGACCAGACCCATTTTAGTGTGGTTGCTTATAATGTCTAATCAATTAGCCCTTGTGCTGAAATAGAGGTCTGGCCACATTGACTACTAGCAATATAATAAGTATATTCCAATGGTAAAGTTAAAGTGAATTAATTCAAAGTAAATAACTAGCTGAGTCGACTAGCCATGTGATGCCAAGTACACATAGCAGGCAAGCTTTACCACACACATACTAGTAGTACACACACGCACACACAAACTAAAATATAGATATACTTTTGTATTGTTTGTCATCAAGTTTTCTGAGAGCTCTTGTCCATCTACCTCATTATCTAGAAGATTAGTTACAGATTTATTCCTATTCTTCTTTTTTGGGAATGGGCAGCTCCTGTGATATAGTAGGGTCTGTTATGGCAAAATTTTGCGAAAATCATGACACGGCAGAATAAAACATCAAATTTGGTACAGTGATTCCTTAGGTTGTATACGTGATTTCAGAAGGGGTACCACCATGAACTCACCCTGCACCCCTTTGTATGGATAGATGATTTAGACAGTCCGCAGAATTAAAACTCATATACATTTACTACATAATAGCTTAGCAAAACTTTAAATCAGTAAAACTTAAACTTGGCTATTCATGAAGGTTTTTCACAATAATAGCTAGTTACTTATTTTCTTTCTGTTATTTTCTTATACGTACATAACAACAGCCAAAATTTTGCTATAGCTAGCTACATATTTGCACAGTTCTGTTTACTAATGAAATGCACATACATTGCTGTTGTTATTGAAATTCTTTAAAGAGATGATAAAATCAGATACTGTAGCTAGCTATAGCAAAATTTTGGCTGTTGTTATGTACGTATAAGAAAATAACAGAAAGAAAATAAGTAACTAGCTATTATTGTGAAAAACCTTCATGAATAGCATGTTTAAATTTTACCGATTTTAATTTTTGCTAATTTTGCTAATTAAAACTTATAGTTTTATTTAGGCCATGTATCTTTCATAGAGTAACATATTTTATTAAAACTATTATGGGATGCTATGGACTACTCTTTCACAAACAGGAACTATTAACCTTTGGAAATGTGATTAAGAAAAAAGTTATTCAAACAGTAAATGTAATGATGATACTAAAATTTGCCATCCAATTTTAAGTGATGTTGACCTTACTATGCTATAAAACGGTTTAAATTATTTTATGCAGTGGAACAAGACTTGGCAGGGATCTTTAAACATCCCCAAATGCAAGTATC